>NW_012115189.1:4931122-5030970 GCF_000951035.1 Colobus angolensis palliatus
CCTTCCTTCTCCCTCTCTTTTTTTTTTTTTTTGGCGGAGTCCTACTCTGTTGCCTAGGCTGAAGAGCAGTGGCACGATCTCGGCTCACTACGTTCTCCACCTTCTGGCTTTAGGCAATTATCCTGCCTCAGCCTCCCAAGTAGCTGGGATTACAGGCATGTGCCACTATGCCTGGCTAGTTTTTGTATTTTTAGTAGAGACAGGGCTTCACCATGTTGGCCAGGCTCGTCTTGAACTCCTGTCGTCAGGTGATCTGCCCACCTCAGGTGATCTGCCCGCCTCGGCCTCCCAAAGTGCTCTCTGCACAGTGATTTTCATTCCTCAAAGGTAGGTAAGGGCACTGGTTCTGGAGCTGCAGGTACCGGAGTTATTCTCAATGGGTTCAGCAACAGAGTTCTCCACTGTCCACTCTAGAAACTCCATAACAAAGTGTTTTAGGGTCACAGAGGTCTGGGAAGTGAAAAATCAGTCTTGGAGATTCACAATACAACATTAACATATTAAAGGCTCTGAGAAATCCTGCAGTGAAAAAAATTCATTTGATTCCATTTAATTTAGAAGTTCTTAAGATTATTTGACCTTGGAACCCTTTCTTCCATGGGAATGATATTAGTGTCACATTGAACTAGCTTCCAATGAAAGGCTCTTCTAGAAATGTTGGCCCAGGATAATCAACAGTGAAATGTCCTTTAGTGGATAATAATATGGCAGATTATTTTTATTCTGATCTTTTCATAACCTGGCCCTGTCCCAGCAAGGTTTTGGAGAGAAATAACAAACCACTAGTATGTGTACTGGGTTGCTAGATAGCCTCAGATGCACTGAGAGAAGTAGTCCTCTGTGCCCTGCCAACTCTCCAGGATGTTCCGGTGTATTTTTCCAAACCTTGAGGTCATCCTTTAGGTGGTGTGACAGCAAACAGCTATTGGGAGCTGTGTGACTTTTGTCTGTGCCATTGAGAACAGGTTCTAAAGAACTGAGGAAATGACACAGGGAAGACCCTGGGGGACCTTTTCCTAGCCACTACTGTGTTCTATGCTTCTTCACAGACACAGACACAGTACATGGCACAAACATAATATGTGGAATAACAGCGATCAGCTCAAGGAAATGTGAGGTTGAGGCAAACTATCACTTTTTTTCTGCAGTTTTCATATTTTCCACTATTATCTATTCCTCAAGACTCTTATGTAACCCCTGATCAATTTTACCATTAATGATACTACTGATCACTTGAACTTTGGGTTCTCATTTTCTGACAGCAGCTGCAGTTCAGGCAATTCTTCTGCCTCAGCCTCCCAAGTAGCTGGGATTACAGGCATGTGCCACTATCCCTCACTAATTTTTGTATTTTTAGTAGAGACAGGGCTTCACCATGTTGGTCAGACTGGTCTCGAACTCCTGACCTCAGGTCAGGAGTTTATTGCCACTAGTTTATTGCTGTCAGTACACCCACATAAATTCAATCATGACGATCACAGCTATTGCTTCCCGAGTACCTCACATGAATCAATGCATTTAATCCTTACATCAGTGTGATCCAGGAACATTTCAGAGACGTTAAATTATTTTTGAAAGGGCATATAGCTAGTTAAAAGTAAAGCTGGACTTTGAAACCAGATACATTCTTCCCCAAAGCCCATCCTATATCAGTGCGTCTCTATTGCTTCTTGAGGATACATTAGACACCTCCACTCCAGATAGCCTGTGAGCTACAGCAATCCTATACCCTCCAGCAACTTTTATTTCCTCACTTCCTTTACTTAATGCTACATTGAGCTAATTCTACCCTGATGATCCCTTCAAGGGCTTTTTCTTCTACTGCAACTAATCTCTAGGCACTACTAGAGGAGAAACTGAGTCACAGAGATCTAGATGATGGCAGATATAAGCCTAGTTCAGGCTATTATAACAAATGATCATAGACTGGGTATCTTAAACAAGAAAATTTTATTTCTCACAGTTCAGGAGGCTGGAAAGTTCATGATCAAAGTGCCAGCAGATCTACTGTCTGCTGAAGGTCTGCTTCCTGGTTTGCAAATTGCTGTCTTTTCACCTTTTTTGTGTATACTTACATGGCAGAGAACAGAGAGACAGAGAGAGAGCATGCACACTCAGGTCTCTTCTTACAAGGTCGCTAATTTCATCCATTCATATGGGCACTATACCTCAAGTCTTAACTACCTCCCAAAGGCTTAACTACCTCCCAAAGGCCCCACCTCCTAATACATTGGGGGTTAGGATTTTAACACATGAATCTTGGGGGACACATTCAGTTCATAGCATCTGCTCCCCAGCTTTACTCTGACCCTACTATGCTTGTCAGCCACTTTCATCTCTTATTGACCTAAAGCGTACTTCATGAGAGTCACCATTCTCTCTCCTTAAGCTCCAAAATCTTCCATTGCCATCACATATATTTCACACAGAAGACTGAGGAGGAGAGAGAATAATACAGTGAAGGAAAGGCAAAGTATTCAATATGGAGATCAAACTCCAACATTTTTTATTACCTCTGTCTTTATTTTAACGAATTGCTCACCTCCTTTCCATGTCATTCTGCCTCTCAGACTCAAAGACAGCAAACTCTTAGCCCTGGTTACAGCCTCCCTTGACTCTGGGATATCACTTCTTACCATTTTTGTCTCTTTTCTGCCCAAATCATTCTCTTCTCTGACATCTTAACAATTAGTCATCTGGGTTCTGTTGTTCTGTTTTATATTTGTATTACCCCAGTGCATTGGGTTTCTCAAAGATAACTAATAAATTCTTTCTTTCCAGATCTAATGACTTTCTTCAGTTCCTATCAACTTTGACTCCTTTAGACACTTGATAATACTGACCACTCACTAAAAAAAAAATCTCTTATTACTTTCGTAGCAATGTGCTGTCTTTTTTTCCCTGCTCTTTTTTTTCTGTGTTTTGCTACCTCATGTTCTACTCTTACTCTCATTCCTATTCCTGTTTCCCAGTGCCAAAGCTGTATTCTTTGCTCTCCATTTTCCACACATATCCCTCTTGACGTCAGCAATCACTTTTGATGAATGACTTTCAAATCTGCATTTATAATCCTACTTTTACCCTTGAACAAATTATGCATCTCCAATTGGTTACAGCTGAACTCTAATTGGACGGAAAAGTAAAGGCACTTACTTACCTCTAAAATGGGGTCCTTCTTATAGCCCCTTTATTTTTGTTAGTCGTCCCAGCCGTATTATAGTCTTCAAATAACTTTGAAGTTATATTTTACGTTACCCGTCTCCTTCACGCAATCTGCATTAGCTTTGTCCTTTTATTTCAAAATGCTTTTTGTATTTTTTCATCTTCTGTATGCCTTTCCCTCCACCCCTCAACACCATCCTGGATAGAACTGAAGCCTGCAAAATTTGCTTTGGAGAGTCTCCCTCAAATAGTTGTGGACTCTGAGCACCCTCAATGATATCTGTTTACAGTTTCCTCAAGTTTACAGTGCTGGCAGTCTCTCTTCCTTCCTCTAGTCAAAATTCTCCCTTTCTCAAAAAACAAAAACACAAAAACTCTTTAAACTCATCATCCCTGAGGTAGGATTATCTGATAACAGTTTGTCACATTGCCCAATCCTATTAGCTTAACTCAAGGTTCTTTTAAATTGAAGTGGAATCAAAGCTTTGAATTGAAACAATGAGGCTCTAAATCTTAGTTTCAATCACTATGAATAGGAACCTCTGAAAATAAGCAGCTTGTATGATTACCTACTTTGCTTGTATAAAAGCCTGGTGCGACTATCCCTGCTGAAGTCCTAATCTTGTCAGCTCTATGTCTTACCTCTTTGAATCCAGAGCCTCCTTCTTCCAATCATCCAGCTACTAGCTTTCTACAGATGTCATCAATTTATTTTGATGAAATCATAGAAAACAGAAGTACTTTGCTAGTATTGGAGTCATGTTTGGTAATCTTATAAATAAAAAGGAAGAAATATTTAGCCTGGAATGTTAAATTTTATCAAACATTTGAAGTTTAATAAAATACTTTAATGAGGTGTTTGGCTAAAATTTAATTCTAATTGAGGTTATAGTTGGATTTAATGTAATGAACCCAGTGGGTGGGTGTGAGGGTGGGAGGGGCCTGGCTCTCATTGCTTCCAACGCTGCCTACTGTACTAAGTGAAGTCCGTCTGCTTGTTTTAGACATTTCCTGCGGACTATTTCCTGTCACTACTGTTCCAGTGTTAGTCTCGATTACTAAACATTCTCTTGGTCAGCAGGTGGGCCTTTTCCTCTCCTTACTCAGTCCTTCATTCTTTCTCTTTGCTGTTCTTTTTACCCTTCATTGAATCATATTAAGCTCTCAAGGACAAATATAAATGTTACTTTCTCTATAAAAGCATTCTTTCTCTTTATTCAAAACCAATTTCTCTCTTGTTTGAATTTCTATTGTAATTACAGTCACAACCACTTAAATCAGCATATAATTGTTCTCTGAATTTTTCATTGCTCTTTATTTTGCCTCCCTAACTTGTGGGTCAGAATGACATGCCTTTTTCCTTTAACGTGTGTACATTATAAGCATTAGATAAATATTTGTGGATGGGCAGGTTGTTCCTCCATGTCTATGTAAGTTGACCTCAGCTGGCAACTATTTGAATGTATTGCTGAAGTTATTACTTTGATTTAGTTAAGAATGGTTTTATTTTTTCCATTTTAAGAGGTTAAAAAAATGCCCATTATATTCACAATATTTGTGTGAATTCCCCTAATGTTACTACAAATACTTAGTTTACAATAAAAGTTTTGAAATTCAGTTCTAACGATAGGGTAGGGTTTAAAGAAGTTTGATAATGAAAGTATTTAAAATAAAAATGTAAATGAATGTGTGAATATGCCTCAGACTGAGTCACACAACCTTTCCAAAATGAACTGCAAAAATAAGGATTAAAATAATTTATCAGGCTCTTACTGTTAAATACTAGTGAAATGAAAGCATTTAGACAGGGGTTATAGGCATCACATTGTTAATTACAGTGGTTGTATTTGCTTTTGTTCCAGTGCATTGCAATTAATGAAGATCTACAGCTCTGTGCTATGTCTTGGAAAACATACACTGTTTTCTTAGGCATCAATACAGCTACGATATCCTTCACTTATTTCTTAAGAATGACTCTTTTTAGCACAGGGGAGTCCATTGTTGCCCCAGCAACATGAAAATCACAGCAAGATTTGAGCTTCGACAGTTCAGGGAGCAATCGACTCTATTCATGTGTGCCTAACCTTTTCTCTACACCCGATAGATGTAGGCTATAATGACATATGAGACATTGTTTAGACCAACTCAGTAAAGATAAGTATAATCATGGTCTTTTTAAAAATTTCAAGCCCAAAGCATGAGTTTAGTGTACAAGGGAGGAAAAGTTAGCAATGGTGTAAATTAATGTGTGTGTTCTAGATCTCAACCTAGATAGATTAGCCTCTGTGATTACATGGTTTGCCAGTCTGAATTGGAGAATATGACACATGTTTGGGGAGGGAGAAGGAGGATGGGTAACCTTAGAGATATTAATCAATATTTTGTAAGCTCTAAATCTGAAGAGCAAACTACGAAAGGGAGATGAGGATGAAATTTCTGTCTCCTGTTGGAAGTATTACATAAATGTAGAATTAGTGATAAGAAAAATAATTTCAATTTGTTCTCGTCTGTCTTGTCCTGCTTGATAAGATCCTTCTCCAAAGGGCACTGGCTCTAAAAGAAAAAAGTGATGACTGGACTTGTCATGTGGCCTACCGGAAGCCTGACGGTTACCTCCCAACAGCCTTCATGGACATTTGAAGGCTTTGCACTGCTGTTATTTTGAAATAATCAGTGTGCACACGAGTGAACATACAAATTGTGCCGCTTGATTCTTCTTCCCTTCTCTGCAGGGGCCAACAGGGCACCCTGTGGAGATGTAGATGGGAGAAAATTCCTTCTCTATCTCCCTCCCAAATTCCCAGTTGGAGCTGGGCGTACAGCCTAGTAGGTGTTGGAAAGCACTGACTCATAGCCAGCACCTTTTGGTGAGGCCACTGGCTTGGATGTGATTCTCTGTACCTCTTAGACTGACACCTGGTCGGTGCTTGACACCTCTGAGAATTCTCAGGGATGCAAATGGTGGGCCAGAGAGAGGCAGTGAGATGGGCAACTCCTTTAGTGCTGAGGAGCTGATGGAGTCCTCTATGTCTTATAAGGCAGAGACGATTTCACGCTCTTGCATAAATCCATAGAGGGTTACAAGTTATGAGTTTCTAAGAGTCCCACTTCCTCTCTGGGTGTTAAAAAACTGGGCTGATTTTGATATTTTGAAAAGGAGTTTTAGAATTTTGTTGTAAGTGCCACTTACAGTTTTTAAAAAAAGCACTTCCCTGTTTATAGAGGAAAACACTTCATACATAATATGAAGCAGAACATCTCTCAAATCTGGAAAAAGTTAATTGACTTTAGATAGTCTTATCAAAATATGAACTGATATCATAGGACTCCAGCAGATTTATCCACTACAGATCTTTTACTTTAATTTATTGGTTACTTCACAGAATTGCCAACTGCATTACAGTCCCGTGTGTAGTGGGAAAAGCACTAACATATAACTCTTGAGCAGATGTGTTACAAGAGTCTTTTCATTTCCTTTCTTAAACCCAAAGAATAATGACACTGCAATATCATGTGGTGAAAAGAGCAATAATTTGATAAACATTGTCTTTCCATTAGATTAGAGCAATTAATCTGATTCTAATTTGGCCGAAACATTATCATACTGGAGTCCCCAGAGCCCTGTGAATAATCTCTAAACACATTGGCACACTCAGTAGACAAACATTATCTTCACTCGCACTGTTCTTCCATATGGTCTCCTCCCATGGTGATGGAGGGCACCCTGCTGTTTCAATCAAATAAATGTCAATTATCTGAGATAGATTTTTAGTTCTCGAGCCCGGACTTGCAGTGCAGCCAGAGTGACTGGGTAGAATGGTCTGCAACTCTTTTCTGCACATGTCACATGCATTTTATAAGGAATTCACACACTGCCACATCATCCAGCATTCTAAGAACTTCATAAATAAAATGGTTGATTTTAGAAGCTGTGTGTGTGTTTGTGTGTGTGTGTGTGTGTGTGTGAGAGAGAGAGAGAGAGAGAGAGAAACTCTTGACCTTCATTTAGCTTTACTTTGCTCATTCTGAGTACAGAGTATTTTTTTAAAACTCGAGGAGGGATACTCTTGATTCTCCATGATCTGAAATAGGGCTATTATCTATGTATATTCGTGTCCTGTTTAGGCATTTCTCCCTTTGTAGCAGCCTCCCTGTACCTGGATAGAAATCTGTACATAAAGATCTCAGAAACAAAGACCCACACCTGACTGTCTTGTTTCTTTTGTAGGCCTTTCAGTAGACACGTTTGTTCTGAGCATGGTGGCCCCTGGGGGTGAGAGCTGTAGGATTTTTCCACCGACTTTTGCAGGGGTTTATGATGAGATCAGCAGGAACTCTGGACTTCGGAAAACAGTGGAGGGAAGGAGCAGGAGAACATATCTTCTCCAAGGCAGAGAGAAAGGCCTGGCGAGGGCACTTCTGGTGTCAAGGAGGTGAATCTAGTCTCTTAGAAAGAGGGCTGTATATATGAAGCTGACATGGTGAAACCAAGCAAAAGTAGATGAGGTGAAATGGAATGACATGCTGAGAAGGCTGTCACTTCTCTATTTCTTTGCAGCACTCTCTATCTTGAGGGTGTCAGTTATCAGGTGTTGGTTTTGTTATCAGACAAGTCCTTGTCTCAAAAGCTTGTAAATTTGCCCGGAGCCCTGAGGGCCTCTGATGACTATATGTCTAGACTAAAAGCACTGGGTCACCCTCCTTGCTGCTTCTACTGTGACAAGCTGGCACAAAGAGAAAGGCAGTCCATGGGGATCTGGACTAATTCACTGTGGCAATCCAGCAAACGTTGTCAGAAAGGATTTCAGCTTCCATGTTGGCTGTGATCCTGAATCAAGGAGGAAAGCCACTGAGTGCTCAGAGTGAAAATATACAGTAGCAGCAGCAAACTCCTCTGCCCCTGACATGGTTTAATCAGAAACTGTCACTCACTGACATCAAATGTCAAGCCCTGAGTCGCCCCCTGCATTTAGAGGGCAGGAAGTCCCTGACGCCAGAGGTGGGCCCAGTGCACCTGCTCTGCAAGGCAGGAGGTGTGGAGGGTGGATATTTTAGCAACAGCTGGAACATTTGCTGGAAAGAGAGAACATTATGCCAGGTTGACATGTGAAAGAGGTTCGTGAAGAGAAGACTGAGATGAATTAGAGCAATAGGTGCATGGTTAAATATCTAGTCTCTGGAGGGAGGTGGCTTGGGTTCAAGGCTTGATATCATCACTTATTGTGTGATGGTGGGCAAGTCACTTATCCTGCAGAATTCTCAGTTTTCTAATCTACAAAGTGGGGATTAATGATAGACCCTATCCCACGAGTTTGTTGTAGATACTAAATAAAATACTGAATGTAAAGTACATAGAATTGCGCTGGCATATAGTATGTGCTCAATAAATATTTGCTGCTGTTCTTAGAGAGAGAAGGGGTTAGAAGGTTGGGTTTTGAATTGGGTGGCTCCACTGCTTACCAGCATTGTGTCTTTCAGTAGGTCACTAAATCAGTCTAAGCCTTCATGTCCTATGTGTCTTACCAATGTCACGTAGTTCTTTTGAGGTTCGAGTAAAAGATATGTGGGGCTGTAATGAGCACATAGCAAAGTATAATGTCCTTGGCAAAAATTGCGACAGGCTTCCATTGTGTACACCAGGCAAAGTGCCCTCTCTGTAATATAGTACTGTAATATAGAGCAGTTGGATTAAATACATTAAACTCACATCACATGGGGGAAAGGGCTCTGAGTCTGTGTTGATTTACTAGAGTTGCCATAACAAAGACCACAGTCTTAAACAATAGCGGTTTATTTCTCACAGTTCTGGAGGCTTGAAGTCCAAGATCAAGGGGTCAGCAGGGTTGTTCTTCTGAGAACCTCTCTTAGCTTGTAGAGGTTTGTCTTCCCTCTCTGGGTGTTTGCATCCTCCTAATGTCTTCTTATAAGGATACCAGTCCTATTGAATTAGAGTCCACCTTAGTGATCTCATTTTGTCTTACTTACCTGTTTAAAGACCTTATCTCCAAATACAGAAGACAGTAAATTTATATCTTGGGGAGAATTTGGGGGAATTATGCCAAAATATATTTCTGTAAACTTAAATTTTCTTAGAAGTTTTTTTTTTAATTCCAAAAGTTTTCATGGACTGGGTGTGATGGCTCATGCCTATAATCCCAGCACTTTGGGAGGCCAAGTCAGGCAGATCACTTCTTGAGACCAGGAGTTAGAGACCAGCCTGGACTCCAATTAAAAAAAAAAAAAAGAAAGAAAAATCATGGATGTTGCATTGTTCTTTGTGCTATGTCCATATTTGTTTTCAGGTAAAATAACTTTTAAAATTTCTTGGCAGTTAAATTACTTACATTCTATGTTAGGTAATGCTAGCTGCTTGATAGGTTTTGGCTGTGTCCCCACCCAAATCTCATCTTGAATTGTAGCTTCCATAATTCTCATGAGTCATAGGAGGGACCCAGTGATAAGTAATCGAATCATAGGGTGGGTCTTTCCCATGCTGTTCTTGTGATAGCGAATATGTCTCAAGAGAACTGATGGTTTTGTAAAGGGGAGGTCGCCTGCACACACTCTCTTGCCCGCTGCCTTGTAAGATGTGACAGCTCCTCGTTTGCCTTCCACCATGATTGTGAGACCTTCCCAGCCATGTGGAACTGTGAGTTCATTAAACCTCTTTCCTTTATAAATTATCCAGTCTCAGGTATGTCTTTAAAAGCAGCGTGAGGATAGACTATACATTACTATAATAAATAAGTTCTCAAAATTCAGCAGTTTGACACAAAAAAATTTCCTTTCTTGATCAACTGTCAATCCAATGTAGGTATATCTGCAGTGAAGTGCTTTTAGTCAGAGGTGATTCAGGAATCATGAACTCAGGCTCCTATCTTCTGGTCTTACCATGTATCTGTGTTAGTTACAAATTATAATATATATAGCCTATTATGTTATATTAGGCTGCTATAGCAAAGTATCATAGACTGGGTAGCTTAAACAATAGAAATGTATGGTTTCACAGTTCTGGAGACCAGAAGTCCAAGATCAAAGTGTCAACAGGATCGGTTCCTTCTGAAGGCTGGAAGGAAAGTATCTGTTCCAGGCCTCTCTCCTGGGCTTGTAGATGATCATCTCCTTCCTGTGTCTCTTCACATCATCTTCCTTCTATTCCTGTCTGTGTCCGAATTTCTCTGTTTATAAGAACACCAGTCACACTGGATTAGTGGCTCAGTCTACTCCAGTATGACCTCATTTTAACTAATTATGTCTGTACAATGATACCTTCAAATAAGGTCGAATTCTGAGATATTGGGGGTTAGGACTTCAACATATGAATTTTCAGGGGTTACAACCCAGCCCGTAAGAGTCCAACACCAGGATTATATTATAATGGATATCCTCTCAGTTTATCAGATTTGAATAGAAAGAAAGGTAGTAGAAAGGGTACTGAACTCAATATCATGGCTTCTGTTGGTTTAGTCAGCATTCATACAAATTAGGTCTCTTTTCCAGTGTTGCTGCTAGCATTAACACCTTATAATGGTTTAAGTAATATGTATCCATCTGTCGCTCTATCTTATCATCCATTTATCCCATCTTCTATCCATCCTTCCATCCATCCATCTATCTTCTCATTCAATCAACAAACACTTATTGAGTATTTATAATGTCCCCAATATCAAGTTGATTTCTGGGAATACAATGATGGATGAGACACATTCTCTTCTTTTAAGGCATTTATCAGTTTGCTAGGGAGACAGACAAGCAAAACGCAGACGGACTCCATTCTCTCTTCTACATTATAGTCCTTCAAATATTTGAGGAAGGCTAATGTTTCCTACTTTTTTTCTCTTGGCTTCTTGTTTCTTGAGTAAGTACACTTTAATTTCTTTAATGATTCCTCACATAACACAGTTTCCTCACTCTTTTAAATTAATGTTCTGTGGTATTTTCTAGGTTGTTTTCCTTAACAATTCAGAAATAAATACAAGCTGTGTGACTATACTGCTACTTGATTAGGAAGCAGACGATAGTCAGACTATGCTGGGGTCTCACACTGAGTTAATCTGGAGTAAGATTGCATGTCGCAAATTACAGAGGCCTCTCAGATTACATTTTTCTCTCACTTTCTTCAATTGCCTCACTCAGGCACATTTACTGAGCTCTTGTTTATCATGGAGCACTTTACTGGACAAAGTTAGCAGATGCCTTTCAGTGAAATGCAGAAGTCATAATATTGACATAAGGGCCACAATATTAAAAAAAATAAAAAACAAAAACAAAGAACAGGTTGGGTGCAATGTATCATGCTTATAATCCTAGTGCTTTGAGAGACTGAGGTAGGAGGAGTGCTTGAGACCAGGAGTTCAAGACTAGCCTGGGCAACATAGCAAGGGCCCGTCTCTACAAAATATTAAAAAAAATTTAGCTGAGCATGGTGGCGTGTGCCTGAGGCCCCAGCTAAACTGAAAGGCAGAGGTAGGAGGATTGCTTGAGTCCAGGAGTTCAAGGATGCTGTTCGTTGTGATCATGCCACTACATTCCAGTCTGGGTGACAAAGTGAGATCCTATCTCTAAAAATAAACGAACAATCAAAAACCAAACCAAAACAAAAACCCACTAATCACATGTCAGACACTTCGTGAACTTTGTCTTACTTAATCACTATAACAACTCTATTATATATTCTCCATTTCATCATTGGAGTTATTGGATCTTGGAGGTTAAACTACTTGCCCATAGTCACATTGTTAGTAGGAGGAGCCTGGACTTATCCCCACATTTCTTTGATCCTAAAAACTTGGTTCATAACCCCTATGCTTAAGCATCTCTCTCAGGGCCCTCTGTTCAGTTAAGGATTAGGAGATTGCTTGGTGGATTTTCTGTTGGGCTGCTCACACATTAGTTCCCAGGTAAGGAGAAGGCAGCTGGCAGATTTAGGCCAGGTCTCATGGGGATTATACCTTGATGGAGACATTATGGTCTTGGGTTTAGGTCTTAGCTTTTCCCTTTCAAGATCTCACTTCTATTATTTTGTCACAGTGAACAGACTTTGAGGGATGGATTCTCTATAACAAAATACAAAAGAGAATGATTTATAAACCACAGTCCCAATTTACCATGGGAAATAGAACTTATTTTTAAAATCAGGAGCATTTTTTCAACCAGGCATTCCCTTTTTGTGGGGTCAGTCACTCAGAAGGACAAATAATAATTCAGAAGGTTGCTTGGCGAGCACAGAATTTACAACAAAAAGATTAGGTATTGCCCAAGGGAAGTCTCCTCAGGCTAACATAACTTGGAGTTAATCCTTCTCTGCCCTGCGGTTGTTTCTGCCTAAATTACTGGAATCCATCTTCTAGAATCACAACATAATTTTCCTTGGTCACTGCTACACTCAGACACACAATCTAACCTCCCAATTCTCTTTAGGCAATCTTTCTCTTTTGGAAGTATCTATTATCAAAAACATCTCTTGTCACATTACTTCATTTAATAATGTTTAAATTATTATTTATTCTTATTAGTTTACACTGTAGGTTGTCTGCTCTTTAATGAGGCTTGGGTTGGACTTTGTATTGAACGTGGGGCTTTGAGTCATCCATTTTGCAGCAGCTAGGAGGTTTGGGGCATTGACTTCAGCTAAAAGGATGAGCTCTAATTAGTCTATGAAAATCCCAGAAAAGCCTTACTCCCAAGCCAGCACCAGTGTCAGCTTTAGTATGTGAGGCCTAAGCTCCCATACCATGTCCATGGCTGGAGGGCTTGGTCAAAGAATTTGTGCTCTGACAGCCTGGATAAATGAGATATGAAGGTAAATTTGGTGGAGGGGCTATTCCGAAAAAGTTTCCCTACTTTTAAGCAGCAGCCATAGAAAGAGTATGAGTGTAAGGCCAGAATGGCTAAAGTTACTTTCCTGACAATCTGAAGGCAAAGCCTCATGGCAGAAGGAAGAACACAGAGCAATGCGTGGAAATGAGGCCAGAGTCATTGTATTAAGTCAAGGCCAGAGCGCAGCCTGCCTCTAGACTTTCACTCATGTAATCAAGTAAATTCCCTCATTGTGGGAGCCAGTTTAATTTAGGTTTTTTGATACAAGCAACTGAATGTATCAACTGAAGGATGACTTTTCATTTTATATTCACAAACCATCAGGAAACGTTCTACAGATGGCCAAAGCTATTCATTATATGTGATTTTTTAAATACTCTCAGTTTGGTGAGTGAGATCTTTTAAACAGCCATTTGATTATGAGATCCAATTTACCTTTTGTGCAATTACTGTAGTTATCATTAATCCAGCTCTAGCTCACAGCAATATCAGCGTAGCCATTTCTTTGAGCTCAAGGCAGGAACTGGCTCATAAGAGTCAAATGCATTGTTCCTTAGAGCCATCAATTCACCAGCTCCAAAAGTCTGCCCTAGATTCACCCTGGCACTAAGAGTATCTTTATTCAGCACTGATATCACAGACATTGTCAGACGACTTTATTGCTTCTGGATCCCCAGCTGAATCAAGTGTAGTGGCCTATTATTTAGGATCTGACCAGAACCACATATGCTGTCAAATTGCTGGTTCCTAATGAAGGTGAGGCTATGAACGAATGTACCAATGTACTGCTTCCTTCACACAAACAATCTTCCTATGGAAAAAAAGAAGTCAGTTGAACTAAACAATGTGCTTCATGATCTAATTCACTTACTTTCTGAAGCAAGCTCTTTATCTTGTTATGTGGGTTAGTAACAAATAGCTTGACAGCTAGTCCGTGGACCTAACTTTGAATAGTCATTGTCTCATTCATTTATCAAACACTTCCTGAACTAATATATGTAAGTAACCTAAGAATTATCTTGGGAGTTATCTAAGAAATCTTCTGCCTTTCTCTTCATGTTCAGCCTGGCATCATACCTTCCTCTGTATTCCTGCTGTCATTAGCTTGATGCAGGCTTGCATTGCTTTCTGAAACACTGCCATTGTCCTGCCAGTCTTGCCTTCTCCAGGCTACAACATGCTAGTAAAAAATGTATTTCTCAAGGTGCTTTCTAGCTTCTGTGACAATGCAAGCTACTATGGTGGACTTTTTGCTGAATATAATACAAATGGATGTTGGCGCCTCATACTGCAGATGTTCTTGGTTAATGAGCCTTCCATCACACTATCCTGAGATAAGTGTGTTCTGCAACTTGTGTACTTTCCTCTGTAGTCTCTTTTTAATGCCATCTGTGTACTGGAGGACTAGACCTGTGGCAAAGAGACAAAGAAACAAGATCTTGTTGGATGTTTTAATACAAGCTGTGCAATAGTTAAGCATCTCTAGCCATAAAAGGGTGGGTGGAAGTTCTTTGAAACCGTGAAGGGCATCATAGTTATCATTGCAACCTGAGAGAACCAGCCAACAACTGTATATAATGAATGATAGTGGAGAGAAGATACAGTCAGAAGAATATAATAATTTCAGATGATTTGATGAGAAA
This sequence comes from Colobus angolensis palliatus, assembly GCF_000951035.1. NCBI lineage: Eukaryota > Metazoa > Chordata > Mammalia > Primates > Cercopithecidae > Colobus > Colobus angolensis. Next base: position 4,945,747 of record NW_012115189.1, read on the forward strand.
GGAAGTGCAACTGTTCTTGTGGGATTTGGTGACCTTATCTCTCTGGGAATGATGCTTTATTGACTCTTATGTGATAATTATAATTAAACTGAATTTTTACCAATGCATTCCTGTGCTTAACAGGGTTTTTTTTTTTTTTGGTGGATACTTAATACTACAATCTCTCCCTTAGTTTTTGAAGAACTGAAGATTTATTTTATTATTATTTTAATAAATCTCACTAGAATGGATCATATTTTTCTTTGCTTTATTTATGTCAATGCTGTGAAGCATATTTAAATTTTTTACAACTTTTTTATTTATAATTATGAACATTAAATATATTACTCTGTAATGTGGTGATATCTTTGGTAGGTAATTAAGTTATGTGATACTTAATTAAATAAAAAAAAATGTGAGGTTCCATATGAACCTCATATGTTTATTTGGAGGTGAAACAATTGCCTAAAACATTTTAGATAAACAAGAGTAATGAAGGGAGTACCTATCAAGTACTTTAATGCCTTATAAAGGTACAGTAATCAACAGTGTTTTGTGGTATAGAAACACAATACATAGCCAAGATATTTATGCCAATATAGATAAGTTTTCAGCATATACTAAATATGGAATTTCAAGTTAGTCAGGAAATAATAGATTACTAAAATGAAGGCAGGACAGTTATTTAATCATTAAGACCAAAAATAATATTTAGTCAACTTTGTACGATTAATCCCAGATATATTAAGGAAGTACTAGAAAATGTAGTAGACATAGATATTTATATAATACTGGGATGGGGAAGGATTTTTTTAAAGCAAGAACTTAAAACCTTAAAGATAAAGACAGATAATGTATGCACATAACAATTCTAAGACTTCTTTACTTTAAACACACTCAAACACATAAAGCTTAAACAAAAGGAAAAAAATGTTGTCTCACCGATTATGATGGCTAATAAACAGAAAATAGAAAATAAACAAGTGTTGATAAGGATATAGGGGAATGAAAACACTCGTGTGCTATTGGTAGGAATGTAGGATGGTACAATCACTGTCTAAAATAGTATATTGGTTTCTAAAATATTAAAAATAGAACTATCGTATGATCCAGCAGCTCCACTTCTGGGTATAGCTTCCCAAAAATGGATAGATGGGACCTGAAGAAATATTTGTACACCTGTGTTCATAGCAATATTATTCACAAGAGCTGAGGGATGAAAGCAACCTAAATGTCCCTTGACATGAATGGATAAACAAACTGTGGTATATATGTACAATGGAATATTATTCACCCTTAAAAGGGAAGGAAATTCTGACACAGGCTACAACATGGGTGAACACGGAGGACACTATGTTAGGTGAAGTAAATCAATTGCAGAAGAACAGATACTGTGTGATTCTGTTCATATCCCTAGAGACAGAATGTAGAATGGTGATTGATAGAGGGGAGAGGAAAATGCACATTGTTTTAACATGCTTTAAACAAAGCATTGCTTTTAGCATGTTTTTAACATGCTTTAAACAAATAGACATTGTTTAAAGGGTACATAGTTTCAGTTCTGCAGGATGAAAAGAGTTCTGGAGATAGATGGTGGTGATATTGCATAACAATGTGAATGTACTTTATACCATTTAACTGTATGCTTAAAAATGGTTAAGACAGTAAATTTTATGTTGTGTGTGTTTTATCACAATTTAAAAAATAATAAACAAAAGAGAAATAGTGGTGCTTAGAGTCAAGAGTATGCTCTAGCATCAGGCACAGCTGGGTTTTATCTGGCTCAACAGGTGTAGGCAAATGCGTTAAACTCTCTGTGCCAAACTTCTCATCTCAGGGTTACTTTGAAGACTCAGTGAGATAATTTCTGTAAAGTGATTTTTATAATGCATGAAACATAATAACTGTTCAATAAATACTGCATACCGATCTGTTAAAAGCCAAATGATACACATATGTTATTGACTATTCATTATTTTTATTTTTAGAGGTCAATATATTATTGACTCTTTATATAGATGATATGTTAAGAACTCTAATAAACCAAAGAGAAATGATAAAAACCCTTGAGTTCATGGAAAAATAATATGTTAAAGTTTATTGACAAAGAATATGTTAGTAGTTTTTATTTAAAGGAATGAGGCCATTTCTGGGCTAGCTTCAGTAAATGGGAACTTTTTGAAGAATAAATTTTAAGAGAGATAGAGTCTCAGAGATGCAAGAATAGGAAATCGACCCAAGATTGGATATAAGTCTACAGTAGTTCTAAGGATCCTGATAGTACAATCTGCATTTCAGCGCTCTGTTGTTAATGTAGTTTACTTCCTCTTGTTTAGTCTCTGTCACATTTCTTCTCATCTAATGCATCATTGACTCACTCCTTTATCTATACCTTACCCACATCATAACTCTTGCTTATTGCTAATTTGTGCTTCCGTATCTCTTTGATTTTTCCATGACTTTGCTTTGCCACTGACCATTCATGGATCTAATTCACAGGATCTTCTCAGCTTTAGTTCCCACTGCTAACAGTCTGATTTTTCTCCATTTGTCTGAATCAAATTATTCAAAGTAGAATTGGATTGGAACATTCCTTGTTTTTAGCAAGAATCTTATTGGACCTTTCTTTGTTTCTGGCAAAGTGAGCTTCAAGATAAGCTCACTGCTCAGCCACTTTCAGCTACATTTATATCATGTGACCAGCCCTATTCCAATCAGCTGTGGTCTGGGTGGCAAATTTCTATGGTGCAAAACAAGATGATCTAAGGCTGCCTCTACAGAAGAAGCTATTTTGTATTTTATTAATCACTTGTAATGACCAGATTGCTGAATTTTTCTAGTTGAGGGTTTGACAACACCATTTTTATGTCTGCTTTTAATAGCTCATCCCTAACTGTTTCTATCACCTTGTTCACAAGCTGCTAATCTGTTATCCAACCTTCAGTCTATGAATCAGAGCAGAAATAACAGAAGCATAATGGGAACATAAGATTACCACATAACATAACTGTATCAGTAAGCTTGATTTACCTTCATCTATAGAAGCAAATAAGTCAATGGGCCCTGGTTTAAGGGTATTTTTAAAATTCTTTAATAAAGCACATGATCTTGGCTTAGAGGTTTTTTGGATTACTTGGGTTGGTCTGGATTCTGAGAAGGTGGGGCGGCTAATGTCTAACTATCAGATTGAGTGTAAGTTTCCTGTACATCTGAGCAGATGTGACACCTTTATTCCCAGTATGTCCATATTGTTTCATGTTCTTGTGTTACTTTTTTTCCCCAGTAATGCCATTGCATGAAATGCTTTCTTTTCAGTAAAAATATAAGCCAAATTTTCTTGTTATCTTCTGGTTAAGGGAGGGGGTGCTTTTTTCAGGGAAAACAACAGTAATATAACTTTACAGCGTCAAAGTAAGATGATCTTTTTATGCAAATACTACCTTGAAGTTTTTAGCCATCTGTTCTTAATTGAGCTTGCAGAAGATTATTTTCATATTCTAAGAGACGTACTGTGAATGCTTAGGCACATGCTGAATAGCCCAAGAAAGTAGGGATCAGGATCACGGATGTTTAAAAAAATTGTTCAAAGGAAAAAATTTTACTTGTGTTTCTGCATGAAAGGTGGAACCTAATTGAAGAGCAGGAGATATTCTCAATTTCTTTGGTTGAAACAAAATAAACCATGGTGATTCTGTTTGGGGGCCCACATATACACATATCATGTAGGAAGACATAATTGCTTCCATTGCAATAAACTATTTCTATTTCTTATTTGTTATGAGTTAGACTTTGTTGTTCTTCAGGACCCCCAGAGATTTTGAAGAAAGACTAAGGAAGATAGATAAAGCATATCCTCTATCCCATCTCCATCTGTGGAAGTCAATATATTTTTAATGTAAAAAATTGTAGCTTGGTGAAGAAGACATCACAGCTCGCAAAGGAAGAGACTTCCTGAGCTCACAGAATGAGTTTGAATCTTGGAGTCCTGGCCCAAGGTAAGTAAGACATTGTGACAATAATTAGTCAACATTTTTGGAGCACACATCAAAAGCAGAATATGGAAAACGCTGTAGTACTAGTTCCTGTTTTGGGACAGGTGACTTATGCATGGTCTGACAGATTTGGGAACTGACAGAAGAAATATCAGTAGGTTTGTTGACCTACTGCAGTAAAGCAGCATAAATGACCCTCTGTCCCAGTGGGAATTTGTTCTGCTGCTTTTCCTCTCCTTCTAACTCAGCAAAATAACATGAAAACCATAGAAGTAAAAAGGATCTTGAAGACCTAATTCCTATATTTTAGAAATTTAAAAATGGAGACTCAGAGGGGTTAACTAGTTTCCTTAGGTAACCTAGCTGGTGAGCAGTTGTTTCAGGATGGGAAACCAGACCTACAATATGGACGCCGTTTTAATATACCATACAGTTCTTATACTGTGTTGTGTTTGTGAAGATAGCAATTCATTTTACACTGCATTATGAAAATAACTTTTTCAAAGTTTGTTACTATTTCTTAAGGCTTTAATGGTTGGTTATCTGTATTTTATTGAGCAACCTTGATGACTCTTTTCATACATGGACAGGTAATTTATGATAGAGTTTCTCCCCGTATGTTTTGTAGTGATTGGAGGTTATAAATAGATACATTTTGGTACCAGAAGCTTGCTTTGTGTCAGGTGAGAGGAAGAAACGTGATTGTGTATTCACTGTGTGTTGGTAATGACCCAAGGCTGTGAGCTAAAACATCTGGATTATGGGCTCAACTCTGAATTAATTAGCTCTGCGTTCTGGATCTTAATTTCTTCATCTGACCAAAGAAGGTATCAGTTAAATAATTTCTAAGTTCCTCACAGAATGAAATGTCATAATATTCTAGATCAGGGAAAAGTTACAGAAACTTTAGTCTGTACTTGTTAAAGGGCTGTAATGGGCTGAATATGTTTAAAAGACTAAGTTAACTTTGGCACAATTCACTAAGCAATTGCCCAACTCTTTATTTAACACTGGCTTTTGGGTTTTCCTACTTACAAAGTCATTGTCTAACTTGAACTGTCATGCAGTGAGAACTGAATACATCCACCTGTATATATGTATTACAACCACACTGAACTCCTGATTCCACCTATCAAAGTGCCAGGACTCCACCTGCCTTTGCGTGTGTTGCTTTCCCTGTCTCACATCCCTTCTTTCCTGTCTTGCCCTGGCAAACTCCTACTCATCATTTAATGTCCAACTCAAATATCACCTCCTCTGTAATCCTCCCATAACCTTCTCAGTTGTGAGTCAAACTAATATTTATGGATCACCTACTATGTGCAAAGCCTCCCATCAGTAGCTAAGGATGATCACAGTTCCAGCTTTCATAGCTTATTAAGGAAGACTGATATCAAGTAAATAATTACAGGTAAATAATAACTACAAGAGGCTGGGCATGGTGGCTCTTACCTGTAATCCCAGCACTTTGGGAGGCTGAGGTGGGCAGATCACTTTAGGTCAGGAGTTCAAGACCCGTCTGGCCAACATGGTGAAACCCCATCTCTACTAAAAATACAAAAATTATCCGGTGTGGTGGCAGACACCTGTAATCCCAGCTATCTGCAGGCTGAGGCAGGAGAATCGCTTGAATCTGGGTGGTGGAGGCTGCAATGAGCTGAGATTGTACCACTGCACTCCAGCCTAGATGGAGTGAGACTCCGTCTCAAAATAATAATAATAATAATAATAATAATAATAATTACAAGAATGTAAAGTGATATGAGGGAAAAGTACTTAATGTCTTGGAGGGTCTAGTGGAGGAAATTAGTGGAGGATTAGTGGCTACCTTCTCTGGGTTCCCATGGCACTTTATTGTACATCTCTACCATGACACTAATTATGTTGTGTTCTTACCAGTATTATGGGTTTATGTATCTATTTCCTCCTCTAGACTTGTGTGATCCTATATGGCAGCCATTAACCACATGTGGCCATTTACATTTAAAGTAATTGAAATAAAATTAAAATCCACTTCCTCAGTCATACCAGCTATATTTCAAATGCTCAATAACCACATGTTTCTAGTGGCTACCATATTGGATAGCACAGGTAGAGAGTATTTCCATCATCAGAGACAATTCTGTTGGACAGTGCTGCCCTAGATGGTGAATTCCTCAGTGTCGAATATTGTGTTTCATTCATCTTTGTATCCCTAGAACCTGGAACAGTGATTTTATTATTCAACAAACATTTTTGTATATGCTTATTAAGTGCCAAGTACAATTCTAGATTCTGGGGATAAAGTAATGAACAAAAAACAGTGCTTGCCTTCATAGAGCTTATACTTTAGTGGTGTTGAGGGGAATTGGATATTCAACAAATCAAGTAAATATACAATATGTCAGGTGGCGATGAGTACTATGGAGAAAATTAAAGCAGGTTAAGTTAGGCAGGGAGTGACAGGAGAAGGGGTAGGGGCTGGTGGGTTGATCTTTTAGGTAAAGTGGAAAGGGAGTCCTCACTGAGGGAATCATTTGCCAAGAAGGAGCAGCAAGCATAATGTCCTGAGGCAAAAATGTGTGACTTGTCTTAGGAATGAGGAGGCCAGGGTTCCTAGAGTTGAGTGATTACAGCAGAGGGTCAGAGAAATGAGGGCAGTAGGACAGCAGGGAGGGAGCAGGGCCTTTGGCTTTTACTCTGAGATGAGAAGAATTGAGGAGTATTGAGCAGAGAGGGGAAGAGGTCAGGCTTACATTTTAAGTATGATCAGTGTGACTGCTGTGTTGAGAACAGCCTGCAGGGGGCAAAGCCAGAGATCAAATGAAGTCTCTCAGGTGAGAGGGAAATAGTGGCTTGGATGGATAGGCAAGGTGGTGAGAAGTGGACATGTTTTGAATGTAGAGCAGGCAGGACATGTGGATGTGTTGGAATGTGAAGTGTCAGGGAAAGAAAAGAGACGAGGATAGCTCTGTAGATTTTGACCTGAGCAAGTAGAAGAATGGGCTTTGCATCAACTGAGATGAAGACTCTGGACTGTGCAGATCGGGAGGAATATCAGGAGTTTGGTTTGGGACATATTAAGTTGAAGTGTCTGTTGAGTGTCTCCGTGGCTATGCTGACCATGAGTAGGAGATTTGTGTTCGTGGTTCAGGAGCAAGGTCTGGCTGGAGGTATGTATACATGCTTGTTGACTGACTGACTGATTGAATGAATGAATGAGACATTATTTTCTTAAAATAGCAAGTCTGAATGTGAAGCTGCAGGACAGAGTCCTGGGGAACAATTTGCCTACAGACAAAAGAAAAATCACAGAGGAGGCCTGACAATCTGAGCAGGCAGTGGATGCATATCCAAATAAATAAAATCAATTAAATCACCCTTAAAATTATTTTGAACATAGATTTTAGAGTATAAAATATAAAATGTCCTCCTATTCAAATGGTGTGGGAGGGTATATCAGTTTCCCATGGTTGCTATGAAAAAGTTACCACAAATTTTGTGACTCACAACAACGCAAGTGTATTATCTTGCAGTTCTGGAGGTCAAAGCCTGCAGTGGGTCTCACAGGGCTAAAATCCAGGTGCAGCAGGGGCTGCAATGCTTCCTGGAGGCTCTGGTGGAGAATCTTTCTCTCAGCCTCACTTGCACTCTGACTCTCCTCTCTTTCTTTCACTTCTAAGAACCCTGTGATAACATGGGATCCATCGGTAAATCCAGAATAATCTCCCCATCTCAGGGTTGTTGATTAGCAACCTTAAGTTTGTCTTCAACCTAAATTCCCCCTTACCACTTAATGCAATATATTCACAAGTTCCAAGGATTAGGATGTGGCTACTTCTGGAGAGGTGATATCTTGAATTTGTTCATTCTTTTCATGTCTAAAGATCAATATGCAATAATAAAAGTGATTGAAAGGATGTTTAGAACATATGCAAGCCCCAATTAGACATCTTCTCAATTGCTTTTACTATTGTATATAAATCTTTTGATACTAAAAGCCAAAAAAGGACTGGAGATTACTAAGCAAAAGAATAATTGGAGAGAAGCCCACTTTTAAACAAAGTTGTGTACACGATCTGCTTTTAATTTAAATATTTTAAGTTTCAAAATATTTATGACATGTGTAAAAGCAAACTCAGACCTAAGCATATTGAGGATGTGTGTTTGTCAGTGTGTGTATGTGTGTGGTTGTGTAATTATTCCATATAAAAATGTTTATTGGTTATAAATCTTATATAAGATCATATAAAAGGAATACTGGGGTTTACTCCATGCTACTCTTAGGATTTATTTTTTGATTTTTATGTATGATTTATATACACAGGGACCACATTTTGTGAACCTATAGTCTGTAAAATGCAAAAGCCCTTATGGATTACAGGATAGAACATTTGAAGTTGAGATATCTTGAGGTAATTGTTATATTTAATTGACCTGAATTGTCATATCTTATTCTGAAATGTCTGTCCCAGCTCTTCTCACCACCATTCTCATGGCCACCTGTTCAGACCACAAGAACAGCTTCCTAATTGACTGTATAACTGAAGTGAATCTGAGAGGTAGGACAGTGCAGTGGTTTAAAGAATGGGTTCTGGCTGGGCGCGGTGGCTCATGCCTGTCATGCCAGCACTTTGGGAAGCCGAGCCGGGTGCATCACTTGAAGTCAGGAGTTCAAGACCAGCCTGCCCCACATGCGAAACCCTGTCTGTACTAAAACTATAAACATTAGCCAGACTTGGTGGTGTGTACCTATAATCCCAGCTACTACTAGAGAGGCTGAAGCATGAAAATTGCTTGAACTCGGGAGGTAGATATTGCAGTGAGCTGAGATACTGCCATTACCCTCCAGCCTTAGTACAGAGTGAGACTCTGTCAAAAAAAAAAAAAAAAAGCAGAGGTTCTGGAATCAATTTATTGAAATCCAGTCTTATTTTGACCACTTACTAGATGGATGGCTGTAGACAAGTTACTTCACCTCTTTAAACTTAAGTTTTCTGTCCTGTGAAATGGGATTACTACTGATCTTATAGAGTTGTCATGAAATTTATACTGGATTAAGGAGTAAATGAACTTGTTGTGTTTAAGGAGTAGAAAGGCCAGTGGCCAGAATATGGTAAGTGAGCAGCAAAGTTAAGGTCTGAAAGACTGGCAGGACAAGATCATGCAGGGCTCTGAAGGCCTTGGTAAAGGGTCAGACTGGAGGCAAAAACTGCATTGTTTGAATTAAGGCTATGGATATGAAAAAGTGACGTTGGGGCTCAGTAGTATAAAGACATAGCATTTACAAGACTTGTGATGTTTTTTTGGATGTTGGGGAAGGCAAGACAGAAGCCTAGAATGACTGTGTTTCTTGCTTGGAGGTCTGGAGACTGGGGACATCATTTTTTGAGATAGGGAATACAAGAAGACAAGCAGGTTTGGGGGAACAGACAATGAGTGCAGTTTGGGATAAAAATGTAAAGTGTCTATGAAATATTCAATTATAGATTTACATATAAAGATGGATGTGTAGATATGAATCTTAACAGAGGGTTTGGGCTAGAAGTATAGGTTTGAGTGTCATCAACATTTAATAGATTATTGACAGAAGACAAGTCTGGAAAGAGTTTTGAGATGGAGGGAGGTAGGCATTCAACCTATGACAAAAGAGCAGATTAATCTGGCATTTCCTTCTCCCTAGCTCCCCTTCTTATTGCCCTGCTCCAAATACACAGAACATGGTTATAGGAAATCCAACAAAAGGATTAAGAGCAGAAACACAGCTAGGATGCTGTCCAAGGTTCTGGGAGGAATAGAAAAACATTTCTGTGAAAACTGAAGTCACAAGGCTGTGCCACATATAGATTTGAGGTCGATATTTATTCTACTTGTATTGTGTGAGAATCCTAAGCCAATAAATTAAAAAAAAATAGAGATGGGGTTTTGCCATGTTGCCCAGGCTGATCTTGAACTCCTGAGCTTAAGTGATCCACCTGCCACAGCCTCCCAGGTAAGCCAATCCATTTATATAAAAATTTAGTGGTGACCAGAGAAAGCACTGAAGATATGGAAGAAAAATAATTGTAAAATTTCCCTAGAAAGATGTTTAACCCTAAGGAAATGTTCACAGAAAAACCAATCCTTCATGAGAGAATGAATTCAACATAAAAATTTACAAACCATAGGAGGAAATGATTTACCACAAAAGAGAGTCAGTTGTGACAGTTATCAACTTATTGATTCTCAGATCCAAATCTGCCCTTTGTTGCCCTGATTCTTGTTAATGGAGCCTGGCTCCTTGCCACCTGATGCAATCTTAGGCTTTGTCAATACAGGGTGCTGGTGGGCCCTTCGGGTCACAGTGGAAGAGAGGGCTTCTCTTCCTGGTTCTTGTGTCTTTTTTCTTCCTCCTAAGGCCCAGCTCTCAGTGGTGTCTGGGAGTCCCAGTGGAGCTCATCCTCCAGTGAAATTCTCTGGCACCCCAGTGGGCAATTTTCTGCATGCCAGCTCTGACCTGCTCGTACCTCAGCAGGCAGCTTGCCGTAGACCAGCCCCAACCCGCAATACCTCTGGAAATGTTGCTGGCACCTCAGTGGGCAGCTTTCTGTGGAACATTTTTGACCCATGTAATCCTAGAAAACTCTACCATCCAGTGGACTGTAACCACAGCCTCTCCAACACAGTCTCAATATTGGCCGTAGTAGAGGTGAAGTCATTTCCAAATTTGCTTCTGCTTTGTATACCCTCCCTAGAGGTAATGGTTGTTTTCTACATTTGCTGTTCTTATGTTCTTTAGTGGCCTCTTTTACTCCCCCGCTTTTTTTGTGTGTTAATCATCTTTTAAGAGTTAATAATTCTTTATATTAAATTGTCCCTGTTCAAATTACTGATGTGGTCTCTGTCTCCTGAGTGGACCCTGTCTGATATATTGGCAGCCATAATAAGCAGGATAATTAGCACCCTAAAAACATGAGATAAACTATCCCAAAATAATTAGAAAATAAGTATGCTTAAAATGAATAAAATATTTTAAAAAGTAATAAAGACCATAAAGAAATAGTAGGGTTCTACGAAAAGAAATAGGCATATTGAAAAAGAATTAAATTAAATATTTAAAAAATACAAAAGGTAGTCATTGGATGGGTGCAATGGCTTCATGTCTGTAATCCCAGCACTTTGGGAAGTGGAGCGGGGAGGATCTCTTGAGCCCAGGAGGTTGAGGCTGCAGTGAAGCTTGATCATGCCACTGAACTCCAGCCTGGGTGACAGAGTGAGACCCTGTCTCAAAAAAAGTAGTCATTAATTAAAAAATCAAGTGGGTAGGTCAAGCATTAGAATTAGTGACTTCAAAGATAGCCCTGAGGAAACTGTCCAGCATACAGCAAAGGGATAAAAAACAAAAAATTAAAAAGAAAGAAAGTGTAATAGAACATGGAGATACAACATACATCTCATAGGAATTCCCTGTATTTCTCTCTCTTTATTATCTATATCTATAAATAAATACCTATCCAGAAAGAGAAAATAGAAAGACTGGGGGAGGAGGCAATATTTGAATACTGCCTAGCTGAGAAGCTGAGAATTTTTCAGAACTGAAGAAATCTATCAGTAGGGTTTATTCTAGGATATAGGAATAATGTAACTTTATAAAATTTAATGTAACTTACCATATTGACATATTAAAGAAAGAAAAATATACTCATCTTAGCATACATAATAGGTTCAACAGCCATTCATGTTAACAAACCTTAGAAAATAATACATAGAAAGGGACTTCCTTTAAAAAAAGGGTGTCTACCTAAAACAATGTAAACCTCACATTTAATGGTGAAACATTGGAAACATTCTCTTAAAGTCAGAAATAATTTAAAGATGCCTGTTGTCACCACTTCTATTCAGCATTGTACTGGAGGTCCATAGCAGCTCAATAAGACATGGAAATAATTAAGACTTGTGGGGCATGGAAAAATAAGAAATCAAATGTCACTATCACAGATGATATGATCATCTACATATGAAATTCAAGAGAATCTCCCTACCAACTATTAACAGTAGAAGTAACCAGAAAGTTCATCAAGGTTGCTGTCTAAGAAACTATATACAGAAATTAGTAGTATTTGTATATATCAGATAAAATTGTTTTAAAGATGTAATTTAAAAATATCTTATTTTTCATAGCCATTAAACTACAGAGTATGTGAAATAATTAGGTGCAAAAGTAATGGCAAAAACCTTAATTATTTTGCACCAACTTAATACGTATACATGATTTTATTAAAAAATTATGAAATGTTATTGAATGATTTAAGAATACCTAAAAAAATGGAGAGGTATACCATATATATGGATAGGAATACTCGTATTTTGAATTTCCAGTTCTTCCCAAAATAATCTACAAAATCAAAGCCAGTTCAATCTAAATCTTAAATTTTCTCAGAAATTGACAAGTTGTTTCTAAAATGTATATGGATGAATAAAATGCCAAGAATGACCCAAGGCAAACATTTGAAGAAAGTTAAAGGTAATGAACTTACTCTATCATTTATCAAGGGTTATTATAAAAGTAAAATAATTAAAATGTGCTGTATCAGTAGAGGGAGGTACACATACACCAACTTAACAAAACAGGAAGTCTGGACACTACCATGTACATGAGAGAGGTGGTTTTCAAATTAGTGGAGAAATATAAAATAAAGAGAATATTTATTTTAGATGAGACAATTAATTTATCATATGGAAAAAATTGTAAATCTACCTTATACTATATACAAAAATAAATCCTAAATGGATTGAAAAGCATAAGGATGAGTTGAAAAATATGAAAAAATTAAGAAAAATAACTTTATTTTATATATATATAAAAATATATATATAAAAACATATATATATATATATTTCTTTTTTTGAGAAAGGGTCTCACTGTGTTGACCAGGCTGGAGTGTAGTCATGAGATCTCAGCTCCCTGCAACCTTCACCTCCCAAGTTCAAGCAATTCTCCTGCCTCAGCCTCCCAAGTAGCTGGGATTACGGGCGCCTGCCACAATATCCAGCTAATTTTGTATTTTTAGTAGAGATGGGGCTTCACACTGTTGGCCAGGCTGATCTTGAACTCCTGACCTCAAGTGATTCACCCCGCCTCAGCCTCCCAAAATGCTGGGATTATAAGCGTGAGCCACCGTGCCTGGCCAGAATAGCTTTATGATCTTAAAGGGTAGAGAAAGAGTTATTGCACAAGACTCAAAAAGCATAGACTTTAAAAAGATTGATAACTTTAATCATTTAAAATAGAAAAGATCTATATGAATAAAAGACCATAAAATGATAAGATAAGGCATAGACTAAGAGAAGATATTTGTAGTCCAAGCAACCAGTAAAGGATTAGTAAACAAAAAACGTATTAAATAGAAGCCTAAAAAACAATAAGAAGGAAACATTTCAATAGAGAAAGAACAAAGGACATGAAGAGTCAATTAATTAAAGAAGAAGTCTTTTAAAACATAAAGTGTTGCACAGCCTCATTGATCATTAGGGGAGATTAAAATTAAAACCCAATGGGACAGCATTCCATAACCAGCAGATTGGCAAAACTTAAAAAGTCTGATCATATAAAGTCTTGGTAATACCATGGGAACATAGAAACTTTCAAAACCGGCTACTATTAGGTACTTCCACTTTGGAGAGTAATTTAACAATATCCATGGAATTAAAGATGTGTATAACCTGCAAGGCAGCAAATCTATTTTTAAGCTATATATCCTTGTTGAATTCTTAAACAAGGAGGCGTTCTTAAATATGATAGTGCAGCATTGTTGTATTAGCAAAACTTGAACAAACACAATTGTTCAAGAATAGAGAAATGGAGACACTAAAGAAAATTTGATAGAATACTAAATATCATTAATCATGAATAAGTTAGATCTACCTATACCAAAATGGATATATTGCAGATTATAATGTTGAGTGGAAAAACACAAGTCGTGAAAGGATATGGTATGGTAAAATTTAGGTGAATCATGAAAATACATAAAAACAATACTATATGTTTATAGATATATACATATATAGTTAAAAATGAAAAATATGGACAGGAAGGGTATATAGTGTTGTGGTGGCTCTTCTAGGGAGGGAAGAAACAGTATCTCCAGTGTTTTATTTGTATTTGCTAGATTTTATTTTACAAATATCTGAGGCAAATATTGTTAAATAACAACACTTGTTAAATTAGAAGAAAGGTGGCATTGTGGTGTGTTACATTATTATCTATACTTTTCTATATGTTTGAAATAGTTCATAGTTAAAATTAAACTGTTTATTTACATGAAGGAAATAGCCAAAAATGTAAAGGTCTTTTACCTAATCCTTGTTGTGACGCACAGCATAAATTGGAGACTGTGACTGATTTTAGATGAAGTCTTTCGTCTTAAAACTAAGAGAGGATAACTGGCTAATAAAGAAGGTGTTCCTAACCTTGGTTTCATTAGTGCAGTTCTCTAACCAGCTAAACTAACAGTTCACAGGTGACAAAATCTATAAAGAAATAAAAAGCACTGTTTGCTTGATGAGTTTGGACATAATCACACTATTAAGGTAAAGAATAACTGTATTGTTTGTGGAACCTAGAGAAAGATGCTGTTAATGTTGCTAATCAATTTGACATGACAAATTTTACATATTATAAAACATTTGTCCTATTAAAATCTTGGTATCAAATTCGATTGATTTCCAAGACGCAGTTTTTGTTGACAGAAAAGTAACAAACAATGGTTTGTTTTAATTTAGTTTTTATAAAACAATAATTTACATGGAGTTAGGAAAAAGATAGCTTTGAACAGAATTTGTGTACTTTGAGAAGAGGGAAGAAATCTTTCTCCTGCATTTACAGATATTCAGAGTTCAGAAATCCCATTTCACCCACAAGGGCTAAGTTTCTGAAATCCTCATGGTACAAGAGTTTCTTAAACTTTTATTAATTTTTTGGTGAGAGGACTTAAGGACCTAGAAGAAAAATAAGATAGGAAGAGCAAGATTTAGAGAGCAAATGTGTCAAAGCCACAGAGCCAATGTTGTGATCCCTGATCATCTGATTGAGGCTGGTACAGGAGTGTCCCAGCAATTCCCGTATATTAGAACTGGAATCATCACAGTTGCTGAAAGTGTTTAGAGAAGGAAATTCCATTGTACTTAGATTTCATGTAAAAGGAACTCATGGTTGGGGAGGGAGAACTCTAAACATATCTGACTGCATTAAACCATAGAATTATAGAATCCTACGTTATTAAAGCTGGAGGAAACTGTAGAAGTTTCCAGTTTAACCTTTTCATTTTTCATCTATGGCAGGGATATTTAAAGCTGTGTCTAAAGGCACAATTGGCTCAACTTTTTTCTAATTTATCTTGACAGTCGTAACAGTCAAACCAATTGTGTGTAGAAAGAGACATAGAGACAATTTCAAGTGGGGGTATTAACCTCTTGATACATTATTTTAAAAATCAGTCATAAAAAAGCCAAAGTTTAGAAGCCTAGCTTTTGTCTTATGTCATCCCACATATTTTAAATGTACCATAGTTGAAATGTAAATGCCAAATTGTCTAGGTATCACACACTGCCAAATATGCCTTAAATAGACAGGGGCTATGCTATTTATAACCCACAGAATACCATGAAAAGCCTAATTTTCCTAAGTGTAGAGTGTGGAAGTTAGGATGAAAGAGAGTATTTCACTTGATTTATGAGCTGTAAAATAAAAAAATAAGGCATCCTCAACCAAAACCTAGCTTCCAACATTTGATGAGTTTTTAACTGACTGCATGAGCTATCTCTGCACAAACTGTCTCATTAAGGTTGGACTGCTGTTTTAAAGAGTTCAGAAATATTTTCTTCCAGGTAGGAGTGAGTAGTTGGCCAGGTGGAGAAATTTACTAAGATGCATTTTTAAAAGTCCATGTAGTTTTTCTGGAGAAAATTGGGAGAAACCTCTGGAAGCTATATATATAGGCAAAATAGGGCTTGCAGGAAAGAGAAATGCTTTCAGTCTTGTAGGCCACATGTGTACTTTCTCGTGGCAGAGAGCAAGATGTAACTGAATGTGCAATGTTTTTATTAGAGGAAATACTTGTGAAAGGAAACAGAGAGGGAGCCAGGTATAGCTGGGAGAACTGTCAGACCATGAGGCAAGTCTGGCTCTAAGTGAAAGAGGGAGAGAGGTTGAGTGGAAGTGTCCTAGACTGCCCGGTAGTCTAAGGAAGTTTGACAAAACCTGTGAGGAGTCCTTGAGATGAAGGTGGACAATACAGGAGTCCCGTGTCTCCAAGGAACTCCCCGCTATACCTTGTCCTTGCCAGGCAGCTGCCTGTGAGGAGTGGAGCCTTGGGACAAAGGCTGAGAAGGATTTCATAAAACAACAGGGGGGCCCTGGGTCAGTTTCACTTCCTATTACAGGATGTCTGCAGTGAGCATCCTCATAGCTGCTACTTCCATCCATAGGCAAAATGATGGAATAGGCAGCTTCATCTGCATTCTCTTTACCTTCATCCCCCCACCACATGCCTTTTCCTTTGTTGGGTGGTTCTTCCCCACTCCTCTTAAACATTCAGTCATAGCCTTTGAAATATCTTTCACTCTTGAAACACGATTTGCTCCTCGAAAAGATGTGATATTCACAGTAGGGCAAAACTCCCTGTTCTTCAAATATTTTGCTTTCGTATCCCCTGAAATAATTTTAAAAAAATGGTGTACACATTCACAAATCTTTAGTTTTGGGTGACTTATTTTTAATATTTTTAAAGCTTGTAAATCAAGTGAAACACTCTCTTTCATCCTAGCTTCCACACTTTACACTTAGGAAAATGAGATTTTTCATGGTGTTTTGTAGGGTATAAATAACATAGTTCTAAGTCTATTTAAGGCATATTTGGCAGTATGTGCTACCTAGACAATTTGGCATTTAAATTTCAACTATGGTGCATTTAAAATATGCAGGATAACATAGTTTCTTAAAAAATGATATACACATTCACAGATTTTCATGTAGACATCTACAAATTTTCTGCCAGAATGCGTGTGTATCATGACAGTAAAACTCTTTTCTGAGATTCAATAGAGAGGCAAGTTTTCATTGCTCACTATATTATACCAGAGATGTAGGAAGGCTGTAACTGTTGAGGGAGGATGCAGATAATGGAGCTGCAGGGGACCAAGGTGTAAGATAAGATGGGGCTATCCCCATCTTCCATTGTCCTGCTTACCCCACGTTTCTCTTGAGAGATTTACTGAGGACAGTGACTTAGAGGGCACCTAAGGCAGGTGCTCTGTAGCCAGCCCCTACTCAGCTGTTGGGACACACATGACACAATAAAGATTTGTTGGATATTAATTAACACCAAATGTAATCAATTGCTCTGGTATCTCAAAAAGTTTATTTTCTGCAGATTGGCTGCATCTTATCAAACAGGCTCATTTTTTTCTCCCAGACAGACTGCTGCACTTTGCACTTGGCTGGCATTGTTTGTCTGTCCTCTACTGTGACACAGGAAAAAATGAATTATTTCTGTTGCGCTCAAAGCATTCCTGATTTTCTCAAGGTGAGGGTCCACGTACAACTTCCTGGTTGAATAGTGATGGGAAAGTACATTCCTGATCATGGTGGCAATCTGAAATTTGCAGTCAATTGTGGACTTAAAATAATGAGAAACTCTAGGTAGAGAAGATGCACAGTTTCTCCTCAGATACCCTTATTCAAATCTTCATTCACATTGTTTCTTGTTGCTCTTCTATATTGGCTGTGGTTTATATAGAATATAATTCAGTCATTTTGCTTTCATCTGTGGCTCAAGGATATCTTGGCATTTTCTTCTGTTTTTGACCAATATAGCATATTGCTGTTAATAAATTTATATAGTAGCTTTTGTTTGGGAAACGATCTGATTTTTCAATAGAGTAGGATTTAGTGCCACTAATATACTTTAAAATAACATTTCAAAACTGCCTTTCCCCCCATTTAGACATTTAGTTGCTTTTCCAACACACATTTTTTAAGGATGAGATTTCCATTTAACACCACGATTTAGATAAAATTACTTTCTTAAAATCACATTGCTCCCATAGTATACTTAGTTTTCTAATTCCCATATGCTCCACTATTGCTGAAAAAACTTCATCTATATGATGTGACTGAAGAGGCAGCTTTCGTTCACAACACAGCACAATCTGTTAAAGTGGTAAATATTACCCATTTCTATTATTAGAGCTGAAATGGAATTTTCTCTTGCTGCATTTTCAAGATGTGACATAATGAGATAGCAAGCATGGAAAAGTCAGAAATAGTGGAAGCTAACGGTTGTCATCAGTACCAGGAAAGCTTGAATTCAGTCTGCCTTGCCTGGCTCCTGACTCGTTCACACAACGCCCCCAGGCCATCTCATTCTCTGTTTGAATTATAGGGTGCTATGTGAGTTTTGCAGATACTGGGGTAAGGAATCATGAAGCAAGGTTTCCAATTCTATATTGGTTTTCAGACTGAACGAGAGAAGAAAAATTCTTGCTTGATGTTTCAATTCTCTTCAGCCTCCTAAAGACACACCTTCCCAGCTCTGAGAACGAGTTGAGTAGTTCTTCAACCTACACAGAGACACCCCTGACTTCTCTCTCCTTGACTACGAACCAGAATTTAAAAATGAGAGAAAAAAATAAAAAAGGCAACTGTTCTTGTTGCAGAAGTACTATTGAAATTAGCACAGTGTGCAATTTCTGGCAGAAATGAGAGAAGAATGGGGGAAAGGGTGTGTGTGTGTGTGTGTGTGTGTGTAGACCTCAATAGACCTCATGAATATAATTGAGGAAGGAACAGGAGTAACTAGAGAAAAATCTTAAAAAAAAAACTCTATATATATATATGTTATATATATATATTCATATATATATAACAAAAATGTTATCTGAAAAAGCTTTATAGTTAAAAATCAGATTCACTTTGAGCCATTAGTTTGTTAAAGGAAAACTTTTACATCTTTAACTGGGCTGTTAATATTGTCATTTACCAGTCGATGCCTTCATTGAGTGCATCTGTGAAGTTCAACTCAGTTTTCCCTGCTCTCAAGTTGTGCATTTATCACTGATACTCCATGGCCTGGCTTTTCTCATTGCCTAAATAGTTTCCTATTCTTTTACGTTATTGTTAGAACAGAGTATATTCAGCTTTTCAAAGTTAATAGAGTAGCATGGCTTGATTTGTTTTAATAAAAAATGGATAAAATTGCTGGCTTCACTGGAGTGGTCTGATTTGCATCTCCCAGTGGAAATCTTCCCTTTGAGTCTTGTGCTTTGGATTTAGAAGAGATGCAGGCTTCTTGTCTTCCTTCTAAGTCATATGTGGATAGTAGAAAGAGGACTGTATGGAGTCTCAGGAGCCATGTGGATAGTAGAAAGAGGACTGTATGGAGTCTCAGGAGCCATGTCTCTTTAATACCAGCATTGCCAGTAACAAGCCTTCTAACCTCAGGTGAAGTGCTTAGCCTCTCTGGGGCCTAGTTCCTCATGTGTAAAATAACGGGAAATGGATTTTATGATTTTTCTTTATAATTTAGGCATATCTAAAGCTCTACAAGATTTGAACAAGAAACACCAGTGGGGTTCTGGATATTTGGTATTGTTTAGTGAATGAATCACAGGGACACCAAAGGTTCTTTATGTTAACAAATGGAAAATTGTAATGGAAAGAGGAATGACTGAATCAGAATTTTCTTATTAAAATGTCTGCAACATGCTAGCAAAAAATAAGGGATTGAGCCACACATGACAGTAACCTTTTCGAGTGGTCTCTTTCCTTCTTATTGACTGATTTTTGGTTTATGGCTGTGGCCTCTGGAGCAGCCACTGGTTAAGAGACTTGACTCCTTTCTAGATCCAGTGCTTATGGTTACATATTTCCAGCACTTTTCCAGAGCTTGGTGCAATGACTGACTCCAATATTTTATATGTGACTAAGAGAACTCACCTACAAGAGTATACACTATCTAGAATGCTTATACTGTTTCTATGTAAATAATTCACTGTCTTAAACCTACTCACTGCACAAAATTGTTATGACCAAGAATGTTTATATCATGGGCTTGATATAGACATAGCCTAGAATTTTAAGGATGAAAAATTGATGTGATAGATTATTGTTATTTCTGGTATGCTTACTGAATGCCAGGTACTGTACATTATCTATGAATTACCATTTATAGAAATGATCTCATTTTAATACTATCAACAATTTTATAAAAGAGGGAGTATTTTGTGCCCATTTTTCAGTAATGTAACTGAGGCCCAGAGAGATTAAGTGATTTCTCCGGACTCATCATTACTAGCAAGTGTTAGACCTAGAGTTCAAATCCATGTCAGTTTTACCAGAAAGCTTTATTTTTACCAACGCTACTCAGTTCTGTCTCATTGGGTCATCTATCTTCTGCCCAGATACCAACTTCCTCACGTTCATCCTCAAACATCCCCCATCTCCATGGTATTATGGTAATGCCATGACTGCAAAGATGCCTTCTTTAACACAGGTATACTTTGAAGCACATGTGTTCCTGCCTTATTAATTGAATATTCTGAAACTTTCCTTCCAGTGTACAGCCACTGGAAAATACCTGGGAAATCACATTTTCCTGTATGCGTGGAGAGATTGCTATTTCCTAAATTTAAGGAAATTTCTCCAAATTTAACTGAATATCTTTCTTCCCATTGAAAACAAAAGTGCCTCTCAGCCAACAAATGAGCAGAATATTTTCCCAACAGGTCCTTTAATTTGCAGATGCTTGAAAATGAATGAAGATCAAAAGCTTTTTCATAGACCACTTTCCCCTCTGGGAGACATTTAAGCATGTTAAGAATAAGCATCATTTTTAAAAATTAAGAAAACAAGTTGGATTTTAAATATATTTCAAAAATAGCTTTGCACAAATATGAAGCTCTTTTTGTGCTATTCAGTTTTTTTAGGCACCCGAGGAATCGTCTTTTTCTACATCTAACCCATGTTGTTAGTACATATAGGCTTTTGTAGTACAGAACATCCTGATTTAACCAGAAAGATCATTAGCATGAAACACATTTGTATATTGCAGAAAGCTCCACAAAAAGGTATCTGTGTCCTTGCAGATAAGGATGTTCCCATTTAGATTAACTGAAAGAAAAACAAGCCTGACAATGGATGTTGCCTTTAAAAAAATAAATAATCTGATTTTCAAATAACATCTTAAAGCCACTGTGGGAATTGCTGTCATTCTGTCAAATAGAGATGGCCTAGTTTTCTGTGGATCATCTTAAATGGCAAGGGGCAAATGTGTGTTTCAGATTCCCAGTTGAGCTGTTTCTTCTGGAAGGGTCGGAACTGTTTGACCATCTCTTTTTGTTAGGATGTGGGTTCATATCTTCTCTCTTGTTTATTGGAGTTGCTGAGACCCAATGAGGACCAGCCCTAGACAAAATTATGATGGAGATGAGGCTTGATTAAGGTTTCCCCTAATCTTCCTTTTAGTAACTTCCTCCAGGAGGCGTGTGTGCCCCCCACTTCCGGCAGGGAGAGACTGGTTTATTGCCTGTCACTCTGGCTCTGACCCCAGGATGCTCTGCTTACCCACCACCACTCTCATCTCCACTCCCCACGCATGTTCTGGAACATCCCTTTCACCTTGCCTTTCATTAGTGCTTAGCCGACCAAGTTCCATTTTCCCAGGGTGACTGAGGCTAATGTGATAAACTAATGACTGATATTGGGTGAGCAAAACATTAGCATTTAAATAGGGACCTTCTGAAGGAGACACACTTAACAGGGACGAGGTCTTCAGGGGGAGCAATTTCAGACATGATGACAGGACCAGGTCAAAGATAATTTTGTCAGATGGGGCCTTGGGGTTATGTGCAGGGTCAGCTCTAGTTGCTAGCCTTTGTCTCAGTCAAGATTTCAGACATTTATGGCAGGATCCCAACAGCTTTCACAGGACTTTTGACATAAGTACTTTGACCCAAGAGCGTTTCCTCCTGCTCCTTGACAGGCTCCACCTTTCCTCCTTCACAGGAGTAGACTGTTCTTGAAACAACTGAAAAGAGAACCTCTTTAGCAGTTGGGAAGAAACATGATTAACCATGTGGCAGCAAGTGGACATTTTCAAAAGAGGTCCTAAATCCAGGGCCCCTGCTTTGCTCAGCTCCAGGGCACCCATTCACATACAATTACAGTGACTGCTGCTTCCTGGAGACCTGTGCATAGAAGGCGCTGCTGAGATCTGGATTTGCGCTTGGGGCTCCTGAACAAATGTGGCCTCCATTCAGCCTCGCAGGCCGATGTGGGAGTTTGGACTCTCATTTTTCTGTAGGTACAGCATAAGTATCCTGATTTAGGACTCAGTGCTAACTATCATCCTTTCACCCCTTGAAATGCTCAGAAAATAAGGCGTTGTTCTATCAAGCAAAGACTGTGATGGGGGCTTCAGGACCATTTAGTGAGTCTGCCTGAAGAATTTTGTATGAAGGCATTACTGATTTAAGGCTGGTGGCTTTATTATCTTCATAATATAGTCAATGTCCCCTCCTTCGTTCTTTGAATAAAGGTAATGGGAGCGACATCTGTTCCAAAGCTGGGTCACTGAATGGCGATTTTGATGACTTAACGCCTTTTCAGACTTGTGCTGCCACCGCTGTTCTTTGGTTTTGATTTTAAAGCAGCTGAATAGAATCTCTAAGCCTTCCATTATGCCTGCCTTTAAAAAAATTCTGTAGAAATAATTTAGAACATGCCAAGGACAGATGCTTGAGTTATAGAAACTTTTTTTTTTTTTACTACTATTATTATTACAAAGCGACCCAAAGATCTTTTAATTTCTTTCTTTGATTGTTTAAAGTAGCTGTGTGGAAACATAACGTCTTAGATGTGGAGAGAGTTTCTAATTGAGCATAAGTCTGAGTGTGGGGACAATGGCAGTTGGTTGCTGGGATTCCCAGGGACTCCGGAAAGTGAAAGGGGTCAGGAAAAGTTTATCGGAATTTGATAGTAGCCTCTATACAAACATCCAGATAAAACTACAGTCAATTACTATGTATGGCTTATTATGCTCCCCTCCCTCAAGTTCCCAAATTCTGTGCAGATTTAAATCTTTCATCCAGAATAAAGATTTGTAGCATAATGACCTGATTTAGCTACAAAGAAGAAATAAATCTGACAGCTGGGACCAGAAGAGGTATTAATCTCCAAAGTTCATGCAAGCCTTTGTTTCCTCCTTTCAGTTTTTAAGCAACAGGGGCAAAAACAGAGTGAGGGACTGTTTGCATTTCAGCTCGAGTTACATTGCTTGGGAGAAAACAGACCAAAAAGTGGGGAGCCGTGTTAGAATTGAAAGAAAGATTTTCCATTATTTAAAGACAGTGCAACCGAGGGAAAGCAGAGAGATGGAGTCAACCTTGGCCATCTCATGGGCTGCCCTGGGCTTAAGAGAGAAGCAGGTGGACAGGGAAGGCATTCAGCAGGAGGGGCACCTGGGGCACCTGGATATTGTTTCTGATTACCCAGGCATAATTTAGTGGGACATTTCACGATGTGGAGTCGGGTGCTGAATGGATAATTATTCTACTTTTCAGTTTCAGGTTTGACCCCTGGCACACACTGACCCCAGGTGAAGACAGAGCAGACTCTGTAGTCCGCCAAAGGATGGGCTCTGATCTAAGTTCTCTGAAGCAGTCCTGGCCTCTGGATAAATGACCTCTTCAATTAGGCTTCTTTACGTTTCATCTAGATGAAGAGGTTTTGGCTCATTTCCCCACTTCTGCCTTTGCTCAATGTGAAAACACATTTTAAAATGTAATCGTTTGAGGGTTATTCTAACAGTTCTAACTGACTGGCTGTTCTGGAAGAGAAAAATAATATGGTTTTAAAGGAACCTTAACTTTTGAAAGCGAAGTGAGTACCACATGCTGCAAAGGAGAATATTGATTTAATGGTCACACATAATCCTGTAAATTTAGTCATGAAACAGACACTAATTTTAAAGAATTGTGCTACTATTAAAATATACCTCTGCACAGCTGTAGGACAAACAGATTTGATTCCCCTAAGGGGAAACTGAGAGGTCCAAGTGGTCTTTGCCAGTCTGTGAACTTGCAGTGTGTGTCAGTGACAGTTTGAGTACTGCGGGCTATAGGACTTGCATTCCTAAGCAAGTTCTCTAGGCTCCCACAGAAATAAGTGATAAAAATTGCCCTTCTGTGTTTTGAGTTAACTTCCTTTAGATCTCATTGAGCCAAAAGCCAAATCCACCATGAGTAAATGTGTTGAGCATTGTCAGAGAGTTGTATTAATGGACAAAGGCTGACTTTAAAGGTCATAAAGTATTTCTCTCACATGGGTGATGAATAGCAGTTTGGAATTTCCTTGGCTCTGTTATACTGTGTGCTGAGGTGGTGGTAACGTTTATCAGGGAAGCCTATCTTGGCTCATTGGACTACATGAGAGGCGAAGAGGGGAATGCTTCCTTTGCTAAGGCATTATAGATAAGTCATGAAATTTTCTCTAATGAGATTTACAAAGGATCGTCTTTAACATTAGAAAGTATAGCTACTAGTTATAACCAGTATTCAAAATGAGCTGGGCTTGAACCTAGTGAAAGTGTCATAGTTTCATCAAAGACCTATATGGCCAGAATAGAAAATTATACTTAATGGGCTACCAGCTGTCCATAGAAAGGTAAGTAGAACTTTGAATGTACAGGGTTAGGATTTAAAATCACACTGGTACACTGTAGAAGTAGAATAAAGGAGAGTGAATTCTGGTAAAGACAAGATGCTAGACAGGATCATAGTACTAAACATAGAAAACAATTTTGTACAGTGATCAGATAGGAAATAATGGCTAGTATGCATTCCAGCAGAAAACATAATTTGTGAACTTGCTAAATTATTTTCTGTTCTGTTGTTCCATCATTTCGTGATTCAGCCTCCTGTCTGTCAATTCTTCTTTCAGTGGAAATAGAGCCAGTGGAGAAACCAAACTTTAAGCAGTTTGCTTATTTTCTCACCTCTACCTTAGAAGCAAAGGCGGTTTTGAGTTAGGGCCAAATACTGCAAAATGACAGCTCACAGTGTAAGGTGGATGAGGCTGAGGCTATCAGGCTGGGGCCTTTTAGTGTAGGGGCAACCAGCCTGCATATCCAGTACTCATGAGATTACTACTATATAAAAGCATAGCGCAATAATAATTTTTACAATGCTAGTACAAAGTGTTCTCAAAATGCTCAATGATGTTCAGTAAAAGTTTAGGCTCTTTTATAAGTAAAAATATTGGTGTGGAACTTCCTGTCATCTAATGGGGCTGGATAAATGTACTGACTTTGCAATCTATTATTATTATTATTATTATTTTCAGAGATAGCACTAAAGTAAAATTCTTCAGTATTGCTCTTGCACAAATAATCATACAGTTTGAAGTAGTTAGGACTAAAGTGATAGTTTTCCAAGACCATAATTTTGAAAGCAAAAGTAGTTAGATTCATTCAGATATTTTAACTGTTTCCTGCCTGTATTCACTTTTATCTTTACACAGCAGATTTCTTAGAAAAATTTAAAGCATGCACAGAAAATGGGAGAAAAGTATCTTTCTGTATATTGTAATGTGTTGGAGGTACTTACATATCGAATCCAAAAACAAGTAAAAATGATTCTCACTAGCTGATTAAATGATTTTCAACTTGTGTCATTCTCTTCAAATATAACATTTTACCATGGCTTCTGAGGCTAGGATAAATAATCATGGAACCTCATTTTAAAACAAAGATTGCAAGTAAAACAGAAAGAAAAAAAATCCACACTAGCATAACTGTTTTAAAGATCCTGGCGTATACAATTTGCTCTTGAAAACAGTTCCTTACTGCAGGGAAAACTGATCGGTCATACACATCCATGAATAAGCTGCAGAAGCGTGGTACCACATTGAATATTGCAAATTTCAGTGACTAGTCATGGTTATAGATTCAAATAGTTCTTAGCAACTCTGGTGACATCTATGCAAACACAGTTTGTTAGATTAGGATGAAATGTGTTGGTGACATGGATCAAGGAAAACGGGTTGTGCATTTAACACGAGAGCCTCTTCTAGGCTATTGCAGAGGGAAAACCCTGTTTTTCCTTGGCCTTGTTGTAAACTTGTCTTTGACAAAAATAACCAAAAGAACATAAAACTCAGCTAAGCCAAAGCAAAAGAAAGAAGACCTCAAACTGTCCCTATGTTTGGCTGTTTTCTTTGTCCATCTTCATTGTGCAGACCCCAGTTATCAGAATTAAAGCCTTCACTTTGTTCTGACCAACGACTTCTTGGAATTGTGCACTGGCTCACAAATGTAAGCCAATTCCATCTGCTCTCTTCCATCCAGTTGAAAAACTACTAATGAATATTCTCTAAATATTGGATGATCTTTTTCTAGGCTAGTGCAGAATGCATTTTCAAAACGGTAGGTTGTGAAATACTGCTAATGGGGTCCTTATAAAATAAACACTAGAGTAACAGAGCTAGTTGTTTTTGCATTATGCTCTCTTCAGGAACCAGTTCTTTATGAGTATTCAATAAATATGAAATAATTAGGGTTATAGCTAAGGAAGCACAGCCAAAGGCTAAGTGGTGTTTTCAAGGTTGTAAAATGTGTTAGCAAGGAAACCTGGGATTGAAATGAAGAGTTCTTTGCTTCTTCCTGGGGTGTGGATCACTATGCCCCTCTATTTCCTTAATCACATAAAACCATTGGGTTCCTTACTAACTCCTAATCCAGTGCTCAGTTAGGCAAAATTTGGAAACCTTCAGGCAATGACCTGTTTTTCAATGGAAAAACGTATTTACTTCCAGCTGGAACACATCAAGACAAGCCATTTGTCTTATAGCCTCATTCTTGCCAAAAGACTGGAAAATAACTTATTAGTGAGTCTAACATCTCAAGAGCCACAACAACAGCTGCACTGAATA
The DNA here is from genome assembly GCF_000951035.1 of Colobus angolensis palliatus. Taxonomy (NCBI): domain Eukaryota; kingdom Metazoa; phylum Chordata; class Mammalia; order Primates; family Cercopithecidae; genus Colobus; species Colobus angolensis. The sequence goes on from NW_012115189.1 coordinate 4,972,660, forward strand.
TAGAACACACAGAATGACTGGACACTGTGAAAGTGGGTTGACGGAAACCAATGCAATGGTAATTCCAGACCACGCTTTGATTTTTTCAACTGAGGGCAAGTTAGAGGGAAACTTTCATGCCTACACCATCAGATTGACTTAACCTGTCTGTTCATCTGTAAGTTGTCCTTATAGCATTTGTATAGGTGCTGTTTAAGATCATATTCAAATTAATAATAGAGGTTTGTGATTGAATCATATTTTTGGAACCTCTTCCCATCTCAATATTCTTAATTAAACCAAATAGCCTACTGGGGAGATAAACTCAGTTAAAAATATATGTGTATAGTTACAATACTCAAATACTTTATGAGATCAAAGGCAACTACCTTCAAATATGCACTCCCATCACACTATTGAACATTTCGTGATTTAATGAATTAAATAACTTAGAAATTACATCATTTACCAAATATATGAATTTAATGGATATAGTTTCCATACAGGGATATTTGCCTTTCAGCCAGTTGGCAGTATCATTTATGGAAAATCTTCTGGGTCTTGGGCATGATTAAAAAATTAAGAGGGAAAAATTCCAATTCTTTAGTATTTCATTTCTTTAAAAATCTTGTTTCTGCTGGTTTAATGTAAAAACTTAAAAGTGGAAGTTAAGTGTTGTCACCTAAATGTTAACTACTTAAGTGGTTCTGAGATATTAGACAGTTCAAACTTCAATAGTTTAGAATAGGAAAATCAATTATCTTTTGTTTAAAGTTAAATTTATTTCACAATTGGTCCCATTATGGCAACAGGTGTACACTCTCTCAGTAGTGATGCAATTGCTAAATAACAGTGTTTCAGTGATGTATACACAGTTTGAATGTTGATCAGACATTTACAAATATTTACTGAAATATAATAATATATATTTGTGTGGCATATAAGCACTAGTCCTAGAAGTATAACAGAAATAATTATAATCAAAAAAGGAAATTAAAATTCCAAAATAATTTCTAATAACCTCCTAATGTAAGTTTTGATTTTAATTGTTATTGAAAACCAAAGAAGGTAACTAAAGTAATAATAATATAACAAAACAAATGAATACTATTATTTACTATGCATTGTATTTTATGCACATTTTCTTATTGAATTCCACAGTAACCCAATGAGACTACTTAAATGATTTTCTAGGTGAAAAAACTGGGTCTCTGAGAGATTAAGGTCATATAGCTAGAAATTTGCAGGGCCAGACTTTGAGCACAACCCAATATGACTCCAAAACCTTTTAATGCTCTCCTGCATTAAGTGTTCAAAGATGTCACAGAGCTGTATTTGAGTCTGGAACACTATACGTATATAAGAATGAGAGCCTTCTCTTCTTAGTAAGTGCAAGTGTACTTAACAAAATTGGAGTAGATGTTATTTGCCCATTCATTTGCCTGAAAGACAGGTAGAAGAAATGGAAAGTACAAAAAAAAATGTGTGCATGAACCTATATGTATTTTTTTTCTAAAAAAATCTGCAGACTCTGAAAGGATGATGCACATATTCTGTAAATTTGTTTTACAAGCCACATAGTGTGAAATTCTAGCACCATTTTCATTGAAAAAAATAATTTACTGCAGTATGTGTACATCTTACAGAAACAGCTTGTAATTTAAAGCCATCTACAGGAAGGATTGTGATTTTAAATGTGATCAAATAAATCTTTGGATACTCTGCACAACATTGAAAGGATCTTGCAGAAGAAATGTAAAACCATATAGAGCAACTCTCAATAATTATTTTACTAGTCAAATTGGAGCATAACTTGGAAATTGAAGCATTCTTTTTAAGCTTGTATATTAAAGTAAAAATGCCTGAAAAATTATCTGGTATGATAGGAGAATGCAGGGATAGCAAATTCTATATGCAACTCCAGTTCATTGATAGTTGCTATCTGGAATAGCATGGGGTTGAGAAGGATTCTGAGGCTATGTCTGAGCTCAGGAAAAAAAGCTGTGATGGTTTAGTAATATCTACCACAGATGAGACATGTGGGCATGGTCACACATGTACCATCCATTGTTTTGCCCAATTAGTGTTTTATCTCCATTAATTTTATTATGGTATCTTTAGATATGAGATCATCGAAAACAAAGACAATGTCTTATTCATTTTATGTGGTAACCAACTCTCCCAGTTTGCCAGGTACTAAAAAGGGTTTTTCCAGGATGTGGAAATTTCAATGCTAAAACTGATAGAATCCTGGAGAGTTGCTCACCCTATTTTTTTTAAACTTTTAACTTTGAAATAAGTATAGACTTGTCATAGGAAGTTGCAAAAAGTAGTAGAGTCCCATGTGTCCTTCCCTCAGCTTCCTTCAGTGGTGACATCCAATATAGTTACAGTGCAATACCTATTTTTGTATCTCCCTTCAGTGTCAAACACCTACACACTCATTCAGCCAAAGTGTATTGAATGAATGAATGAATGAATGAATGCTGTCAGTTGAGACATTCCTTATTATAGTTTTACCCTGTTGCCCTAAAGAAACGGGGTTGTTTCCAAAGCTTAAAAACTATGCAAAGAAGCACCTCATTTAAACACAGGAAAAGTGGGAAGAGTACAAAATCCTTTTTAAATTGGCCTGTAGACAAAGGAAGTTGGTATCATAAGGTGAACACAAACTGATTTTTAACAGAGATTTAGCACCATGGTTCAAATCTCAGTTTAATAATGCAAAACTATGAGTTTTCTTCAATTTCTAGGCAGTTGTAAAGATAAATTCTAGTAGTTTTGAAAGCATGCTTAGAATGCTGTAGCTTATTATTTAACATAGAGTATATAAACATAGAGAAGCTGGCAACTGTGAGTGAGCTGGTGAATCATCGAGGTTCAGTGTGGGATAGACAAGCAGAGCAGAATTTTCTTATCTTGGTAGGAGACAACTAAGCTGAAAGTGATCTGGGATGCTTTTTTGCCAGTGCAGACATAGCTTTGTTTTTGTCTTTAGAAAATGCTCGGTTTGGAAATTATCCATGTAGCAATAGCATGAGTCAATGATTTGAACTTATGGGGAAAATCAGAGTTTTATCTCTTCTAAGCCATCATGATGCGTGCGCGCACACACACACACACACACGCATACACGATATCCAGTAGACCTAGATACTACAGGCAAAGTTGATTTAAAATTTAGAGCATCTTAAAAAAATGTGATCTAAGAAAAGACCACTTTTCTCCTTTTTTTTGTTGGTATTTAATTTGGAGCTCTTGTATCCAACTACCAAGTTCATCCTGATTCTATCTCAAAACCAAACTCCAGTAACGTGGATTTTGAGACTGATTCTATCTTGTCTTTGACCTCATATTCACCTTTTGTCTCCAGCACTATTCATCCTCACCGTGCTTTTTTCCTGTAATTTGTTTTCCTGCTTTTTAAAAAATCTTCTTTCTTCACCTCCCCACAGCTACAGCAGGGAGGAGTGTACGTCATTTTATTATACACCTTTCTCTTCATTCTGTGATTAAACCTTTCCTTGAAGTCTGTAAAATTGGACACCAAATGACCTGTAAGAAATTAAAGGGTACTGTGTTTCATTATACTGGTGCCCAAAAGATATTCTTTTAAACTGATTAGGGGAAATTTTGCCTTCCATTAAAAGACTGAAATCAAAGTTGTCTGTGTGTTCCTGACAAATATAGGTTAACATAAAGTCTTTTTTCTTAGAATTCTACTGATGTCCTATCTTTCTACACCATATGCTTGGAGCAGGGCAAGGGTGGAGGAAGACAAAAGAGGGGGCATCAAACCCCCTCACCAGTCCTATGAAACAGGTCACTGGTCCTACCTGCTGGGCATCTTGCATCCGAAAAGAAAGAAGGCACTGCACCTCACCCCACCTGGGACAAATCTTCAGTGAGGAAGCAAAGCTGCACTGTGTGTTTGCTCACATTGTGTCTACACACATACTGTGTGATTGAAGTTAATTAAAAGCAAAGACAAATAGAGTAAGACACACTCTTTGATGCCAAACAAGTGTTTTTGGCTAATGTTTCCCCTTCTGTGATTCCATTCTTTATTCTGGATGGTTGAGCTACAGAAGTTCAGGCAGCTGCGATTTTTAGCCCTGTATTTTCCTCACCTCCCAAGACCCTGCTGGCATAACTGTCCTTAGTGATTGATGGGGCTCCATGCCCTCCATCTAGGGGGTGGCCGGCCTGCAGGAAGGCTCCTAGATCAGGGGCACACACAAGTGGCTTGTCCTACCTCTACATTCCTGGGAGAGCTGGGGCTCCCAACTTCCTTTGTGTGAAGTGAAAGAATAGAACTGATTTACAGGGTAAATAAAATATCAGAGGAAGTAGAGGTTAGCTGTTACTTATGGCTAAGAGAGATTTATGAGATTACATAGTAACTGAACCTACACTTTAAGCTATAGTCATTATGGACTACATAGTTCCATACCTCATTAGAGAAAAAAAAATGTGGAGAATGGAGAACACTAAGTCCTTCTTCTGTTTTAAAAAATGTTTCTGGTTGGTGCAGATGTGATCCATAATCAAAAGAACACTCTACATTTTTTATAGCATCTTTCCACAGCAGGTTTCACTAGAGACTATAAATCCTACTCTAACAGAGCTGAGTGGAAAATCCTTCTATTTTATACTTGGAGAAACTGAGGCTCAGAGGCAGTCAGGGCTTTAAGGTGTACGCAAGAAGCAAATGGCTGAAGTAAGAGCACCTGGAAATTTTATTTCTAGTCTGTTTTAGCCTCTCAAAAAAAGTTGGTGAATAACAAAAAGGGAAAGGGGAAAAAAGCCCGTACTGGATTCATTGATATGCTAGGCAGCACCCAATATTCAATTCCATTTCAAAAGCGTTTTCCCCCTACAGCAGTGATGGATTCCACAAATCTTGGAGTAAGTTAAGGGACTGAAGAGTGCTTGTGGGTACAGTGAGCTATTTTGAGTGTGCTTTTTGAAAACTGAAATTACTGGAGCAAAATCTGTAAAGGCTCAATCATATACTTGTTATACAAGGGGAAGGATTCATGTAAATCAGAGGTATGTGGCTCAAGAAGTGGACAAAGTTAGAGGGAGTCTTGTCTCTGTGCCAGCACTGTCTTGAGTGCTCAGCCTTGTTGCTCAAAGTGTGGTTCTCAGACCAGCAGCATCAGCATCACCTGGGTGCTTGTTGAAAATACAGAGTCCCAGGCTCCATCTCAGATGTACTGAATCAGAATCTATCTTTGAACTAGCTTCTGAGAATTTGCACACATGTTAGAATTTGAGGATCACTGTGCTAACTGACACCAAAGAGGGGATCTGACAAGAGTGTCATGGTTAAGATCCCTTGTGGGGAGGTGGGTTTTGTTGATAAGGCTGTGGACTGATGCAGTAGAACAGGCAGCTTAGGCCCTTCTCAGGGTGGTGCCACCTGTATTTAGACAGCATGTTCCTCTGGGCAGAGAAATCCTTGGTTTGGCTTCTAACACTGGCATTTTTAAGTTATGTCAACTTCCTTGTCTCTGTTCCATTTAACATAGAAATGAAGTTAATGACAATTTTTTTTAGGCACACTACTTCTGGCTCTGAGGAGAATGAATGTAAGTAATAATTGGAAAATACATGAATAATAGGAGGTTTTTTTAAAAGTACACTATAATAAGCCAAAATATTGTCTGATTCCTGACACTGTGCCCATTTATTACAAATGTTGATTTATAAGAAAGATTTTGTTACAGAAGCCATTAAAACATGTGGTTCTTAGCATACTTAACTCCCACCTCCTCACCTCCAGAACAGAATTACTCACATTTAAAATTAGTAACTGAAAATTTCATCCTAACTGTACATCTGGCACCTCACTTCATCTGATTGCACTCAGTTTCAGAGACAGGAATGTAAGCATTGAGCCTGGTCTCATTTTACACAATATTTTGTAAGTCTTCTTTATCTGGAAATAAAAGACCAATTTAGTCCTTGGGCAATGTTAATTATAAACCAGACTGAGGCACCATGCCTGTCTTTGTAGGATGGGGAAACACATAAAATTTCTTTAGAGGTTGGATTCTTTTAATGAGATAAGTACAGGGCAATGTTTCTATTTGTAAGTAAGTTGTTTAAGGAGAAATAAAGCTTTAGAATTTTGCCAAGGAGCCCCAGGCTAGAACACCCAGAAACATGTACTTGTGTTCTGTTTTGTCTGGCCCCCAAAATACAGTCTCTTTAATGAAGAAGGTCCCAAGTTTTTATCAGAGTGACCATGATGAATACCTATAATAAAATCTGTGAAGGGTTTCAGTGGCACCACGTCTCATTAGCTAAAAGGAACTTCCAAGTGATGGGCTGAGCGGGAGTCTATAGAGTGATGTGGCTGTGGCTGGAGCTTGATGGCACCTCTGCAAGTTGTTCAAGCACATGTGGGAACAATAGTTGGCAAATACAAGCACTCATTAAGCATCACCCCCTCCTTAAAAAGTACATTTTAGGGGGTGATGTGAGGAGTGGGGAAGGAGCAGAAAGTTTCTACTAGGATAAAGTCCCTAATCTAAATTTAAATGACCTTCTCTGATTCATCTTGGACTTTTGATATGAAAAGAGCCAATAGTATCTGTAAACTTCTTTCTCTTCAATGGTAGAGTTAGCATATCCATGCATACTAAGTTGGTCTTATATGGACATCATATAATCATCTAATCAATTTAACTTTATCACTATTTTCATTTCCATGAAGAAGAATGGTTGCCAATGATGTAGAGAGAATTGATGAAACTTAATAAAGAGAATTACTGACCATGATGAGATTTTTGTTTGACTATGGCCAGTCATTGTTTCCTTAGGCTCTTTTGGAAAAAGGTGACAATACCAAAAACATTTTTATTTACTGTGTAACAATTGCCACCTTTTACCGAGCACTTAATATATACCAGGCACTGTACTAAGTACTTTACATGCATGCAATCCTCATGGTAACCTAATCCCATTACAGTATTATCCCCATTTTAGAGATGAGGAAAACTGAGTCTTAAAGACATGTAACTTTTCTGAGGTTAAACAATTTGTAAGTGGCAGAGCCAGACAGAATTCAAACCCAGGTTTGTCTGGGACCAGAGACCATGTTCCAAATGCCTGTACTGTCTGTATACCATAGAAGAAAGACTTTGAGGTTTTCAGTTGAAACATGTCATGTAAAAGAAGAATGGTTATACTTTCCAGTGTAATCAAATTGTTATTCACCATGCTCCAACTATGAGTTAAATTGTTTCTGGTCATCTAGTGGGTTTCCCAGCACTACAGATCTACTTATGTTCCCTTGTGCTTTCTAACTTTTTTCCCCCATATACTATAGTAAAGTAAACCTCTCCTGGGGCTCTTAAGTTTATCTTCTCTTATTCTTTCTACTCTGACCTCCCTTAATTTTCCCACATCAAAGTAGACATTAAATAAGAGGATGGATGGGAAATATTTTGGAAAGTTAGAAGGAAATCAAACAGAAAGTATTATGATTTTGTCTGAAACAGCTTTCTACATCTGCTCAACGAAACCACCCCCTCTCTTTCCAATCATGACACTCAGCAAAATTCTGTCTGGAAATTCCAGAAGGCAGAAAGGCTATGAATCAGGCACATGAGCTGTCAAGTCAGTCAAAAGTGTCAAACCAGGTTATGCGCGTAAGTACACCTTAAACCCAATGGAGGGCAGCTTCCAGGCACAGGTCACGGGGAAATTTTGGAGGGGAGTATGTATTATATTGCTCGAAAACTGTTCCATGACCACGAGGTTAAATGCCTTCTTTTGCCAAGAAAAATGAATAGACTGAGTATGACAGCATATAGATTGGTCAAAATGAGGTGAATGAGGAAGTCAGCAAGTGACACAAAAAAGAGAAAAAAGGTCAATAACTCAGTTCCAGGAGGAAGCAATATGCAGTTTAGTCTGTTTTTTTTTTTTTTTAAATTTTTAATTTTTACAAAAGTTGGTTGCTAAACTAAGGCTTTCTCTTAGTTTGTATAACTGATACCACAACTAGTTTGGAAATAATATGAGAGTTACAAATGAGTGAAGATTAACTAAATGCTCACAGTGAGTGGCTGTGAAATCTTAAATTGGATGTAATTTCTGATTTATCTTTTTAAAATGTTATGCCCACATGGGTGCTTTGCAAGTCATACCAAGTGATTCACTATTCATTCCATTCACTAGTCATTTCATCTACATGTTCTCAGATTTCTACTGTGGCCCCTAGTCAGAACCCAGCTATTATTTATGGAGCTTAACATTTGGTTCTATTCACATGATGATTTATGGGCTGTACAGCAAAAAAAGTACTTAATGACTGTTCACAGCACCAGTGCCTCCAGGAGGTTCTCTCTCCCACTTCTCTAGAAATGCTCTCTGGTCCTTTGCTCTGCCTTTCATTTCAGCTGGTGGAGCTCTTGGCCAGGAAAGTATTCCAAATGGCAGTGAATACACAACAGAGCAATTCATTTTTACAAATCTCTATTTAATTTGTAATGAACTTGTATTAAAAATAGTTTACAGAAGCCTTTTACACCAAAAGACTAGTTACAGGGAGAGAAGAAATGAAACTGACTTATTGTTTTATAGATGTAGGTCTTGTCGCTGGGTAGAATGTGAAGCATGTGTGATGGCCTCTTGTATTCACCCATCTTATCTTCCTGTGTCCCTTCCTGTTTCTTGATGCCTCAACTTTCCTGGATCCTTGTGGTGGATGTAGGAGAACTTTACCCAGGCATATACAGGATGCTGTCTTTGCCTTAGTTTTCTCTGAGTGCATTGCAATGATTAGATCAATCACAATCTATCAAACAGATAACTTAATTTACATGAACCATGCTGAATAACATAATGCTTACCTGGTTAAGGATGCCTAATTTAAGAGAAAGCTGGGAACAATAATACTTGTACATAGGAATGAATCTATAAATGCGATGGCCAGTAGAAGTGTTTACTTAAAGGAATCATGCATAAAAGTTTTACTCCAAAGTTTTTCTTTAGGTTGGGAGTACCCATCAAGAGTCTCAAGAAAGGGATGTTGAACAATAATTATGCTTTAGATGCACTCATGCTCTGGGAACACTTTTTTTTTTTTTTTTTTGAGAAGAGATGCTGATCCAGAGATAAGTGACAATGAAAGGTCTGGGAATTGTGTGATGGTATTAGCTAGATTTTCTAGAAAACAGCATTTGAGGCAAAATTGCTGCTGCTTTACTGGGGAGTGGTGCAATACCAAAGCAGTAAGAGTGAGGAGGGAAGCAAAGGGAGGCACAGAAGCAGGTGGTACATTACCGAGCTTCATGAGAGACACAGTGTAGTCAATGCTGTGACTCTGAAGGGGCCTTAGGGAGCCAGTAATCTTGGGACCAAAGAAGGGTGAGGAATTGACTTGTTTATCCTTTCTGTCTTCTGTATTCATTGCTTCAGATTTATTCCAGAGGGCATTAACTCCCCTGATTTCTTGGTTGTGTTACCAGTGAGGCTGAGATTGGTGACTAGAGCAGACGCACTCTTTAGCAAGAGGCTGATGCCCTGGAATGGGGGGGTGGGAGAGAGGTCACGATTGGCCCAGCAAATCTGTGGGTCCTGTTGGTGCTCTCAGGCGGTAGCTGTTGATGCTGACTGTCACAGACAGAAATGGTGTTCAGGCCAAGAAGAGAACAAAACCACAGAGGCAATCCCAAATGATATAAAAATTACCAAAAATTAGAGAAAAGGGGAGCATTAATATAAGTTGGGTAGTCATGGACAGCATTTTCAGGGGAGGTGGGCTGGGTGCTGGATTCCCAGCAGAGAGGAGAGAAGAGGAGAGGAGAGCAGAGGATCAGGAACAGAGATATTGCCCCTCTGAAATTCCAGGAGAGACAGTGACACACACTGTGACTCGCTGCCAAGGCCCTTCAGGACAGGCTTATGACCTTTCCGGTTGGGCAACCCCAGGCACCCAGTGTATGACCCAAGCTAGCTGTAGGCACTCAATAAGCGGTCATTGAATTAGAGATCAAATGCTTTAATTTGAATTAACTTTATCTCTTTGCTGACAAATACGTTTTGCCTTGGCAAATGATCTTAAGTGTTTTGTGTGTGGATGCCAGGGCTATGTAGAGAATGGAATCTTCCTTAGGACACAGATGATGCCCACATTGCTCTGGAGACAGTATAGCGTAAGAGAGGCAGATACATTTGGGTTTGAAACATGGTTCTGTCACTTCTTTGCAGTGTGATCTGGGGCAAGTTAATTAATGTCTCAAAGCCATATTTTTTCTCATCTGCAAAATGTATATACCAAGAGTAATTTATGTGTGGGATTGTTGCTACAAGAGTAGGTGGTTTATATTGAACAGGCAATTACTAATAGTTATTATTACCACTCCTATTTATGCTCTTCACCCTGTGGATACTTACAAAGGGTACATTAAACACTGTCTGACAAAGAATTTAAGTTTATCTTACGTCAATATTTACACACTTCTTTATAGGAAAGTGAAACAGTAAAAAGCATTTGGTTGGTAAATCCTGCACAATTATTTTTAAGACTGTTTCAAGTTTCAGTGCTGTGTAAAATAAGAAAATCTAATGAAATGAGTTAAGTGGTTTCTTTTTTAGAAGGTAACTATACTGCATGTATTACTTATTCGAATTAAATTGAAAAGAGACACTGGATTTAATGTCTCATCCTATGAATGTAAACATAATTTGAACTGAAACTTCCTATTTTCCACTTTCCCTGTTATTACTGTTCTCTGTTAACAAACAGAAACATACTGTCCATAAATAATTACTGCTTTAATCATGTCCTCGGTGGGTTTTGTAGTCATCTGTTTGGTAGACAGATTATAGCCATTCCAAACCAAATTGGGTGTGCCAGCCTCTACATAATTGTTAGAATATTGTTAGAAACTCAGACCCAACCAACGTCCATGTGAAGCAGAAAAGTAAGCAAATTATTGATTTGCTTTGCTGTCCACAGTTACTCTTGAAGCAAATTATTACTTTTCATTTAATTAGGATTTGTGTCCTTATCAGAAATGTAACTACAAGGAAGTACTTTTTAGCTCAGGCTTCTTACTACAAAGTGGAAATCTCGTAAAAGCAAAATTTGAGAGGAGGAAAAGCAAACTAAAAGAAACATAGCAACTTAAATTTATTAGGGGATTTATAACAAGGCATTAGCTCTTAAGTCAACAAACTCTTAGTTCTGGAGATGAAATTGTAATGTTCACAAATGTGCTCCATGAAGCAATGCAGTTTAGTGGGTTCAAATACTGGCTTTACCAGGTATGGAAACTGGGACTAGCTAAGAAACTTATGAACTAAAATAATAATGATAATAAATGGAAACACTAATAATCACTTAATGTTTTGTTCTGTGGTTTTGAATTAATAAATTAATGAATGAACAAAAAAAGTACAGAGTGAAGTTTGTGCCAGATGATAGGAATATAAAAAATATGAACTATTATGTTCTTACCTGCAGTGAATATTGTTATAACACAAACCACCTCATCTAAGAAACTCTTGCTCTCATTGTGTTTATTTACTGAGACAGACTGTATATATTTTTTCAGGCAGAGAGTTCATTATTAATTGCATTTTGATTGAGGGGCCACGGAAAGATTTAGATAATCCCTCACCCTGACACTCATTTATTATCTTAAATATCGCCTGGGGACTTTCATCTGATGTAAATTTCTAGGAAAAATGTAGCATTAAGAGAAATCTTTTTTCAGACTATTGAACCCAGTACATAGTCAAAGAAGTTAATGTAAAAACATTACACAATTGGGACTTTCTTTTCTGTTGATTAGTAATTTGAACTTTGCAGAAAGGTAAAAGAAAAGTGATCAGTTTAAGGCTTCAACTCTGGGGATTTAGTAGCAGAAGAAAATTCTCAGCCCCATTATGTTGCTGACCTTCTGAAATTAAGAAATAAAGAAGTTATGGGATTTGAAATACATAGCCGAGATTGCATTATAATAGCCTGATAAATAACTGCAAAATGTTTATTAGCTCACTTATTAAAAAAAGACTTCTTTCTACCATGTATATTACATTGGTGATAAAAATGAACAAAATCAGCATACACTTTTACTCCCTTAAATAAATTGTTTCTCACCTTGGGAAAAAAGGTGAGTGGTTATTTCTCCTGCTGTCTTACGATGCAGTTGTTTTAGGTTTTCCATGCTTTTGGAATTCTAATCACCGCAAATTTTATACAGACACAACTCTATAATTCAAAGAAAAAATTATCTATTGGTCATTATCTATTTACTTGAAAATAGATTCATTTTGTCCCAGGAAAGAGATACTTCATATTTGTCAGCTTTCTACTTGTATACACAAATTCTTTCACAGCTGAAGCGCTCCAGTCACTGACTTGTTGAAGATGGGGAAATGAGTCAGTAGCCATTAGGGTTTGTTAACTGGAGCAAAGACAAGGATCATTCTCACCTAGTCTTACCTGATAATTGGAAACTATATCAGAATCTCTTGAGGTTTTTTTAAACTTACTCCAATGCAGCAGGCGTTCCAAATGCCTGTCCTTATCCTGGCAAGTGATGGTGGTGGTGATGGTATTCTTCTGCCTTTTAGAAATCGCGTTCTAATAATCGATCCCAGCATGTCACGTCATATCTCTCCCTTGTTTTGGAGTGGAAAGTTTTTGAAAATTCCTCATCCTGATGGAATTTTATAAAAATAATTGAATGTTTGCATGGGAAGTCTATAGACAGAGCTTCTGATGCCTGGAAAATAAACAAAAATCCTCAACCCACTGAAACAAAATAGTCTTCAAATTAATACATTTCTTCCTTGAAAACTTGGAGATTAAGGATTTGAGATCAAATTATCAGAAGTCTTTTTCTATCAAGCAGGCTGATATTTTCAGGGTTAGTTTTGGAGACATAAATGTGTCATGGAAAGGGTTTTTGACTTTGCATTTTCTGGATTGGTGTCCTAAAGAACACTACTCCTGCAAGACAAACTAGGGAAGAAAACGAAGAAGGCTGGATGGGTTCCATGACCACATTATTTGGGAACTCCTGAATCACCATCTAGAAGGTTCTCAGGGGGTCTTGCCATCACAACATCCATCACACACAAAATCCAACTGAGAATGCAGTTTTGCTCTCACGCTTAGTTAACTCTTTGAGCCAATCCTGGCTATTCAAATTACGAGAGGGGAAGGGATACTTGAATCACTATTGTTGATTTGGTGACAAGCAACCAAAATTGTTAACAACATTGTAGAAATTTCATTTATTCCAAACATGTTGTATATACACGTTTGATCTAGTCTTATATCTCTCCATAACAAATGAATATGCTGAAGAACATTAGAAGAGTATGCAGTACACTTTTTAAAATGAAGCTACCTTACTTTTTGATGTTTTACTACTTTCCTGTGTGAATTGCTTTTGGCAGCTCAGAGACAACTTTAAAAACCTAAACAACATAAAGCAGTCCTTGCACTTCCATATGTAACTCAATTGAGGGCAAGCTTTGAAAATCCATGGCTTTGTGATTGGAAGTCTGTGATCTCGGGCCTAGATCAAAACTTGGTCTTCCAAGGCCTTCTGTGATCAGCTGACAATGACAAATAGAGCAAAGAGCAAACAACTTGGGCCCAAAGCAGACGGTGCAGTGATACCATTCTTATAAATGCTGTGGCTGCTTACCCATTGGATCCTACTTGCTTGCCTGTCTCCGTTGCAGCTGTTAACCTATGCACCTTCTTTGTTGGAACTGAGGCCTTGAGGATATACCAGGCACTACAGACAGTAATTATCTGAGGTAAAAATCATCTCCTTTCATAATATTTAAAAAGTAACATGCACTTTCTGATTATAAAATAAACACAATTATATTGTCCTAAGCACTTCATATGCATAACTTAGTTAATCTTTATGGGGGAAGTACTATTATTTTAACCACCTTAAATGTGAAAAACTGCAATTAGAGATTACATAGCTAGAAGAAGAGGCAGTACTGAATCTGGCCATCTGGCTCCAGAAACCATACTGTTAACCTCTGTGAAAGACTACCTCCTGTACTATTGAAACAGATGAGTCAAGATGTGTGGAAGGTTAAAATAAACTGATTCAAATAGCCATTGGAAGTAGTAGAAGAGACGCCAAAATGCAGTGTATGATTAATTGTCAAATAAATTGTGTAGGCCATATATTATTGCGGTAAAAAAAGAGCAGGAATTAGTTCAGACTGAAGATTCATTGTCAGGCTATGCTTCCTTGAAGGTAATTGGGGAGGAGAGTGTGGTTTCACCTTAGGCTTGAAGCAGGGGCAATATTTGTGACATCAGAGAGCATGGAGTTTTGGGAAGGAAGTGGATCTTGGTCAGTTACTTAAAACTGGGTGGGTTAGTCCAGGATAGAGGGTCCTAGGCCTAAAATGAGACCTCTCTATTAGAGTGGGACAGAAATTAGGGAGCTGACTTTGGGTGTAGGTGCTGAAAGACTGTTTAAGCTGACAACTACAGAGCTGCTTTTGCCCCCAAAACAAAAAATAGGTGGGTATTGTGTGAAATGATGGCTCTGTTAATTTGCTTCACTATGGTAACCTTTTTTACTATCTATATGTATCCCATAGCATCATGTTATATATCTTAAATATACACAGTAAGTTTCATTTAAAGAAAAGAGAAAGTCAATGAGATATCTGAGGAGGGTAGATAGAGTATAATATGAAATATGGAGCCACAGTAACCAAGAGAGAAGAGAATTTTGCATGAGAAATGGATAAGTAGTAAAAAATTTCAAATGATGCAGTGAAGTCAATGAGCATAGGAACTAAAGCAAGACCATTGAGTTAACAGATGGTCATTAATTATATTTAACAATTAGTTTTAGCCTAATGATTACTGTATAGAAGCTATGATTTTGGTGGGATAAAAAACTAATACATAGTAGTAGCCACCTTCTTGGAAGTGTAGCTCAGTTATGGCTGAACAATGAATGCACATAACTCTTAGATATTATTTGTCAGGTGTTTGGGAAAACTTACCCTTTTCTCACTTCATCCCCTAAGTTGCCTGGTGGCATAGTTTGGCTGTGCCCTCACCCAAATCTCATCTTGAATTGTCCCCATAATCCCCATGTGTCAAGGGAGGGACCTGTTGGGAGGCGATTGGATTATGGGGACAGTTTCCTCCATGCTGTTCTTGTGATCCTGAGTGAGTTCTCAAGAAATCTGATGGTTTTTTAAGCGTTTGATAGCTTCTTCCTCACATACTCACTCTCTCTCCCGCCACCTTGTGAAGAAGCTGCCTGCTTCCCTTTCCGCCATGATTGTTAAGTTTCCCGAGGCTTCCCAGCCCTATGTAACTGTGAGTCAATTAAATCTCCTTTGTTTATAAATTACCCAGTCTTAGGTAGTATTTTTATAGCAGTGTGAGACTAATATACCTGGATAGTGAGTCTTCTGTGTATGTTGATATTCTCTGCCTTCTCCAGTACACACTTCCATTTCCTTTGGTGCACCCAAGCAGAAATATTTCATCTCAGTTATTGTAGGGCAGGGTTTATCAATCTTGGCACTATTGACATTTTCAGTTGGATAATTATTTTTGTAGGGGGCTGGCCTGTAATTGTAGAATGTTTAGCAATATCCTGGCTTCTACCCGTTAGATGCCAATAACGTCTCCCCCAGTGGTGACAATAGAAAAGTCTTCAGATGTTGGTAAGGGTCTCCTAAGGAGCAAAAAAACCCCAGCTGAGATCCCAGCAGTCAGGGATATTTGCGGCTTTGAACTTCCAGGATTTAGTTGCTGTACTGTCATTCATTCTGGCAACAGCATTTCCATATTCCTTGGGGAAACAACTTCCTCTCACACTCTCTACCCACTTGCTTCAGATAGCGTTCACTATACCCTGGCACTACTGAACATAAGACACAGTCTGGCCATTTCTGTACCCAAGCTGTTGACTTAGGGATGGGCATATGACCCAAATCAAACCAATTGGCTTGGATTAATCCTAAATCCAGTCCTCGTGGTTGAACAGTCAAAAACGTGGGTTCTTTTCCACTAGATTTGACTTTGGGAGGATGTAATCCTGGAATGTTGGCCACCACTTTGACACATCTAAATCCACTATGTCTTCAAGCTAGTCAAGCCTGAACTTTTTAGTTATGTGAGCCATTAAAACATTTTTGTTTGCTTGATGTTGCTTAAGTTATATTTTCTCTCACTTGCATCAGACAAACTTCTAATTGATACAAGATTTTAGAATTTGGGGTTACAAAAGAAGATCTCACAATGTAAAATAAGCAGGCTGATTTCGAGTTGAGTGGAAGAAAGTGAAGACCCTTCCATCACACTTTAATAAATTCGCACTTGTAAATATCATCTTGGGTTGTGAAATGGAAAGCTGTGTGATGCGATAGTGAAGCAGATGATTAAAGTGCCACTTTTGGTATTTTGTTGCTTGGGCCATGTGCTTACCGAGGCTGGGACATTAATTAAGGGGCTTGGTAGGAAAGTGACGAAATGCTGGATCTTACGGACTATATTTTGAAGCCTCAGTAATGTCCTACTGAAAAAAAGGCAAGTTCAGGTAGATGCAGTCCTGTCTGAAGGCAGAGACTGAAGGAAATGTGTTTTTGCCGAGAGATATTTTCTGCATGCAGCCCAGAATCCAAGGCCATTTAGGGGTCTGGTTTTATAGGTGTTGAAAATTTTAATTCTCTGTTTTGAGTTCAGGATATTCACACAAAGTCAGGATGGTGTGTTCAGGCAGGAGCTGGGAAACATAATAGGAGGTCAGACTGGGGCCTGCAGAAAGTATGTTTTCACAAGTTCCTTCCGGCAAGTTCTGTTATGCTTCTCTGCCTGAAAAACAGGCCAATTTCCCCCATAGTGGCTGGGAAGCAGCCTAGGGAGCAGGTGAATTAGACCCTGGTGACTAATGCTGCCATGCAGAAGCCAAGATGAATTGGGCCCAGAGAGCATGAGCTGAGCACCCAGACCTGTTGCTAAAGGACAACACTCCCAGATTGGGTTCAGATGTAAAAACTTTGACCTAACTAGATCTATGGGAATTGAATATTAAGTCATTGAAATGAGTGAAAATCAAACGATGAAATCCCTGCTAAGTACGCCGGTGAAATGCTAAGTCTGGCAAACTGACTCAACATTGCTTACCTCAAACCCCCAAATGTTTAGTGGGTGCCAAAGGTCGGTTACTGTGCTGCTGGTGGTCACATGGTTTTATGTGAAACAGATGCACTTTCAATCCCTACATGAAAAGCTGTAATTCCAATGAAGAAAGAAGTCAGACACTATACAAATGAACAAATAAGTATGAATAGATGAAGTCTGATTGTATTAGTGCTATGAGGAGAGGGGGAGAGAGAGAGCAAGAGAGAGAGAGCAAGCGCACACTGTAATAGAGATCTACTGGGAAGGAGATGGTAATATAAAAATTTGGAAACTCTCCCTTTTGTTCTATAAAGCATGAACAGGCTATTTTGGCCCTTCTACTAAAAGCATTGAAGTAGTAAATTACCTTTGGCTTTGACACTGTCCTTATCTTTCTGAGGGGTCGAGATCTTTAATATTCCTTAATTACATTTCTAGTGCAAAGGTAGGCAGTAGCGGATGGACTTAATCATCAGGATATTTGAGCAGATTTGTTGAAGGCCATCTTTGCTGTGTAGTGACAGTAACCTGAAATGCAGACTGGATGGCATATTACCAACCACCTAATGAATCTGCTCCCTCCCAGTTGGGATCTTGGGCGCATTTACTCATCTTCAACCAGTGTAATTAAAGATGAAAAGTATAACACTGATGTATCCTTCTCTGGGGAGGGAGTTGTTTTAATTGTAGACCCATCAGTGGAAAATGAACTATGCTGGAGAAAGATCAGGCTTAATTACACACCTGTTGGTGGTATCAAGTGAAGCTGTTGCTTTGTGCTTTAATAGGGAAACTATCTAGAAAAACCCCGTGATGTGTGGCAAAGCTCAAAATATCACCTCATTAGAGCTTACAATTTCTGACTTTTTCAGTCATTGAATCATCAAATTTAAGGTGAAAAGGCGTTGAGGTTGTTCAGTCTAATTCACATACTTCACAGATGAGAAAACTAAAGCCCACAAGTATTGGCTTGTCCGAATTCACACAAATAATTTGAGAGGTGTTTATTAAGCTTCTTTGCTGGCTGCCCATGTCTTCTAAATGCTATCTGGTTAGATTTGATAGTAGAAAGTAGTGGTCCTCCATTCAGGACTTCAGAAAAAGCTTAAAAATTAAACCCAGACACGTTTCGTTTTCAGACAGCTTTTCTCAAAATGAGAGGTGCAGACCATCAGTCAGAGAGAAATGGCTATGATCCTAGATCCTTTAGGAAGCTGCCCACCTACTGCAGCTATAATCAGTTCTAAATTTTTGAAGGATATGATATAAAGGACAGAGAACTCTCTGGGAAAAATCATATTTTAAAATATCATCTCAGGATTTAACTCCAAATTCCTATTTGATTTTTTTTTCTTGGTGACTGTTTTGAAGTGTTTGATCCTCAAAGTCTCCCTCTACCACTTTGCTTAATCTTACTAGATGGAAGTCTGAATGGGCTGCTTCATGCCTCATTTTTCCTGGGTTACCTCTTGGGATTTGCTTGCATGCCTTGGTTTTTTAAAGGCAAATTCTTCTAAAGCATGCAGTGCATTTAGGCCTGTCAGAGTTAGAAAACCATAAGATGCAAGACAAAAGGTGTGCATCTTTCCATGAGCATGTGTATGTGAGGGAGGGGGAGGGAGGAAGGGAAAAATAAAGGGAGAGACAGAAACGGATTCATTTATTAATTCAACAACTTCATTGAGAGCTTATTGTGTTCCAGGCACTTTGATGGGTTCTAGGTATAAAGATATAAACCAAACAGATGATTGCTGTCCTCGTGGGATTTACAGTTATTGAAAGAACTAGAGCACGCTGTTGACACTGTTGATATTTTGGGCTAGATAATTCTTGTTTTGGAGCTTTCCTGGGCATTTTAGGATATTTAGCATGATTTCTAGCCTCTACCCACTAGATGCCAGTAGCACATCCTCAGCTTTGACAATCAGAAATGTCTCCAGATGTTGCCAAATGTCCTCTGGATAGTAAAATTGTCCCCAGTTGAGAACCACTGAGTTCGAGAATAAGCGAATGATCACACATAATTAAATAATTATAATGGTATCTAATTCCACTTTGTTATACTTTCTGGTTGTTTGCATTGGAAAATAGTACAGGAGAGAAATACTATTTTTTGTACATAAGCTTGTTATTGAAATATAATAGTCATATATCAACATGCATGAATCACAAATACACAGTTTGAAGAGTTTTTTTCAAAGTTTACATGCTCACGCTGTCAGTACACAGCATCCAGATGAAGAAATAAAACATGACCAGTTCCCTCGAAGTCCCTTTCATGTGCCACCACAGGCTCTATTATAATTTCCAACACCACACTACGTGCTCTTCATGACGGGCTTCTGCTCATTTTATCTTTTATGAGAGTCATTCACGTTGTTGCACGTGGATCAGTTTGCTTTTTCCCATTGTGGTATAATATCCCATTTATCTTTTCTGCCTTTGGTGGACATTTGGGTTGTTTCCAATTTGGGACCTGATCTTGTTGCTCTTAACATTATTTTTTCCAAAAATAACCCACCTTTACTGAGGTATAATTTACATACCACAAAATACACCATTTTAAAGTATACAATTCAGTGATTTTTAGTGTATTGACAGAGTTGTGTAACCATCACTACTGCCTGAATTTTGAAACATTTTCCTCATACTAAAAGGAATCCCATCCCTATTGGCAGTTACTTTTCATTTCTCCCGTGCCTTCATGTCAGCCCCTGCCAACTATCATCTGCTTTCTGTGTCCATGGATTTGCCTGTTCTGGATATTTTATATCAATGGAATAATGTAATATGTGATCTTTTCTCGGTGACATCTTTCACTTAACATGTTTTCGAGTTTCACTCAAGTTACGGTATGTATCAGTACTTCCTTCTGTTTTATGGCCAAATAATATTCCATTGTGTTGTAATACCACATTTTGTTTTTTCATTAATCAGTTGATGAACTTTTGGGTTGTGTCTGCTTTTTGGGTATTACGCCACGTGCAGTGACTCATGCCTGTAATCCCAACACTTTGGGAGGCAGAGGTGGGTGGATCACCTGAGGTCAGGAGTTCAAGACCAACCTTGCCAACATGGTGAAACTCCGTCTCTACTAAAAATACAAAAATTAATCAGGTAAGGTGGTGGGTGCCTGTAATCCCAGCTACTCGGGAGGATGAGGCAGGAGAATTGCTTGAACCTGGGAGGCAGAGGTTGCAGTGAGCCAAGCTCGTGCCACTTCACTCCAGCCTGGGCGACAGAGCGAGATTCTGTCTTAATAATAATAATAATAATAATAATAATAATACCATTGATGTGAATATTCATGTACAAGTTTTTGTGTGAGCATATACTTTTATTTCTTTTGGGTATATACTTAGAAGTAGAATTGCTGGATTGTATAATTCTATGTTTAATATTTTGAGAAAATGCCAAACTGTTTTCCAGAGTAACTGCACAATTTTGCAATCCTGCTGCAATGAATGAAGTTTCCAGTTTCTCCATACCCTCACTGACATTTGCTATCATCTGTTTGTGTCATTTTAGCCCATCCTAGTGGGTGTGGGTGTGAAATGGTATCACATTATTGTTTTGATTTGCATTTTCTTATTGATAAATGATGCTGAGGGTATTCTGAGGGTGTTTTCTTTTATTATTATTATTATGATACTTTAAGTTCTGGAGTACATGTGCAGAACATGCAGGTTTGTTACATAGGTATACACATACCATGGTGATTTGCTGCACCCATTAACCCATCATCTACATTAGGTATTTCTTCTAATGCTATCCCTCCCCTAGACTCCCACTCACCGACAGGCTCCAGTGTGTGATATTCCCTGCTGAAGGTATTTTCATGTGCCAAATCTACATCTTCAGAAAAATATCTACTCAAAGTATTTGCCCATTTTTCATTAGGTTATTTGTCTTTTTTTGGGGGATATATCATTGCTTTTAAAAAAAATAGACAAATAATAATTGCACATACTCATAGGGCACATAGTGATGTTTCAATACATATAATGTACAGTGATCTGGTCAAGGTAATTAGCATATCCATCTTCTCAAACATTTATCATTTCCTTGTGTTGGGAACTTTCAATATCTTCCTTCTAGCTGTGTGAAACAATGTGGCACATTATTGTTAACTATAGTCATTCTCCAGTGATATAGAACACTAGAACTTACTCTTCCATATTTGCTATTTTTTTGTTTGTTGACTTAGGATAGTTGTTTATAATTCTTGGATACAATTTCAAAATATTTTCCCCTTTTCTTTTTTTTGTTATCTTTTTTTTTTGTTATTATACTTGAACTTCTGGGATACATGTGCAGAACATGCAGGTTTGTTACATAGGTATACACGTGCCATGGTGGTTTGCTGCACCCATCAACCCGTCATCTACATTAGGTGTTTCTTCTAATGCTATCCCTCCCCCAGCCCCCAACCCCACGACAGGCCCCAGTGTATGATGTTCCCCTCCCTGTGTCCATGTGTTCTCACTGTTCAACTCCCATTTATGAGTTATGTTTGGTTTTCTGTTCCTGTGTTAGTTTCTGAGAATGATGGTTTCCAGCTTCATTCATGTCCCTGAAAAGGACATGAATTCATTATTTTTTATGGCTGCATAGTATTCCCTGGTATAAATGTGCCACATTTTCTTTATCCAGTCTATTATTGATGGGCATTTGGGTTGGTTCCAAGTCTTTGCTATTGTGAATAGTGCTGCAATAAACATACATGTGCATGTGTCTTTATAGTAGCAGGATTTATAATCCTTTGGGTATATAACCAGGAATGGGATTGCTGGGTCAAATGGTATTTCTGGTTCTAGATCCTTGAGGAATCACCACACTGTCTTCCACAAAGGTTGAACTAATTTACACTCCCACCAATAGTGTAAAACCATTCCTATTTCTCCACATCCTCTCCAGCATCTGTGGTTTCCTGACTTTTAATGATCGCCATTCTAACTAACATGAGATGGTATCTCATTGTGGTTTTGATTTGCATTTCTCTAATGACCAGTGATGATGAGCTTTTTTTCATATGTTGTTGGCTGCATAAATGTCTTCTTTTCAGAAGTGTCTGTTCATATCCTTTGCCCACTTTTTGATGGGGCTGTTTGTTTTTTCAAGTAAATTTGTTTAAGTTCCTTGTAGATTCTGGATGTTAGACCTTTGTCAGATGGATAGACTGCAAAAATTTTCTCCCATTCTGTAGGTTGCTTGTTCACTCTGATGATGGTTTCTTTTGTTATGCAGAAACTCTTCAGTTTACTTAGATCCCATTTGTCAATTTTGGATTTTGTTTTCATTGCTTTTGGTGTTTTAGTCATGAAGTCTTTGCCCATGCCTGTGTCCTGAATGGTATTGCCTAGGTTTTCTTCTAGAGTTTTTACGATTTTAGGTCTTACGTTTAAGTCTTTAATCCATCTTAAGTTAATTTTTGTGTAAGGTGTAAGGAAGGGGTCTATTTCAGTTTTCTGCATATTGCTAGCCAGTTTTCCAAACGCCATTTATTAAGTAAGGAATCCTTTCCCCATTGCTTCTTTTTGTCAGGTTTGTCAAATATTAGATGGTTGTAGATGTGTGGCATTATTTCTGAGGGCTCTGTTCTGTTTCATCGGTCTATATATCTGTTTTGGTACCAGTACCATGCTGTTTTGGTTACTGTAGCCTTGTAGTATAGTTTGAAGTCAGGTCACCAGCTTTGTTCTTGGCTCCAGTTTTGTTCTTGGCTATAAAGACTCTTTTTTGGTTCCATATGAAATTTAAAGGAGTTTTTTCTAATTCTGTGAAGAAAGTCAATGGTAGTTTGATGGGGATAGCATTGACTCTATAAATTACTTTGGGCAGTATGGCCATTTTCATGATATTGATTCTTCCTATCCATGAGCATGGAATGTTTTTCCATTTGTTTGTGTCCTCTTTTATTTCCTTGAGCAGTGGTTTGTAGTTCTCCTTGAAGAGGTCCTTCACATCCCTTGTAAGATGTATTCCTAGTTATTTTATTCTCTTTGAAGTAATTGTGAATGGGAGTTCACTCATGATTTGGCTCTCTTTTGTCTATTATTGGTGTATAGTAATGCTTGTGATTTTTGCACATTGATTTTGTATCCTGAGACTTTGCTGAAGCTGCTTATCAGCTTAAGGAGATTGTGGACTGAGATGATGGGGTTTTCTAAATATGCAATCATGTCATTTGCAAACAGAGACAATTCAACTTCCTCTTTTCCTAATTGAATACCCTTTATTTCTTTCTCTTGCCTGATTGCCCTACAGAACTTCCAGTACTATGTTGAATAGGAGTGGTTAGAGAGGGCACCCTTGCCTTGTGCTGGTTTTCAAAGGGAATGCTTTTAGTTTTTGCCTATTCAGTATGATATTGGCTGTAGTTTGTCATAAATAGCTCTTATTATTTTGAGATATGTTCCATCAATACCTAGTTTATTGAGAGTTTTTAGCATGAAGGGGTACTGAATTTCATCAAAGGTCTTTTCTTTATCTATTGAGATAAACAAGTGCTTTTGGTCATTGGTTCTGTTTATGTGATGGATTATGTTTATTATGTTTATTGATTTACATATGTTGAACCAGCCTTGCATGCCAGGGATGAAGCCGACTTGATGGTGGTGGATAAACTTTTTGATGTGCTGCTGGATTTGTTTTGCCAGTATTTTACTGAGAATTTTTGCATCAATGTTCATCAGGGATAGTGGCCTGAAATTTTTTGTTGTTGTTGTTTTGTCTCTGCCTGGTTTTGGTATCAGGATGATGCTGGCCTCATAAAATGAGTTAGGGAGGAGTCTCTCTTTTTCTATTGTTTGGAATAGTTTCAGAAGGAGTGTTACCAGCTCCTCTTTGTACCTTTGGTAGAATTCGGCTGTGAATCTGTCTGATCCTGGACGTTTTTTTGGTTGGTAGGCTATTAATTATTGCCTCAATTTCAGAACTTGTTATTGGTCTATTCAGGGATTTTACTTCTTCCTGGTTCAGCTTTGGGAGGGTGTATGTGTCCAGGAATTCATCCATTTCTTCTAGATTTTCTAGTTCATTTGCATACAGGTATTTTTAGCACTATTAGAGGTGTTTATAGTACCATCAGTAATTTGTATTTCTGTGGGATCAGTGGTGATCCCCTTTTATGATTTTTATTGTGTCTATTTGATTGTTCTCTCTTTTCTTCTCTATTAGTCTGGCTAGAGGTCTATCTATTTTGTTATTCTTTTCAAAAAGCCATCTCCTGGATTCATTGATTTTTTGAAAGGTTTCTCATGTCTCTATGTCTGTCAGTTCTGCTCTCATCTTAGTTGTTTCTTATCTTCTGCTAGGTTTTGAATTTGTTTGCTCGTGCTTCTCTAGTTCTTTTCATTGTGATGTTAGGGTGTTGATTTTAGATCTTTTCTGCTTTCTCCTGTGGGCATTTAGTGCTATAAATTTCCCTGTAAACTCTGCTTTAGCTGTGTCCCAGAGATTCTGGTATAATGTGTCTTTTTCTCATTGATTTCAAATAACTTATTTATTTCTGCCTGAATTTTGTTATTTACCCAGTAGTCATTCAGGAGCAGGTTGTTCAGGTTCACGTGGTTGTGTGATTTTGAGTGAATTTCTTAATCTTGAGTTCTAATTTGATTGCACTGTGGTCTGAGGGACTGTTCATTATGATTTCCATTCTTTTGCATTTGCTGAGGAGTGTTTTACTTCCAATTGTGTGGTCAATTTTAGAATAAGTGTAATGTGGTACTGTGAAGAATATATGTAATGTTGATTTGGGGTGGAGAGTTTTGTAGATGTCTACTAGGTCCACTTGGTCCAGAGCAGAGTTCAAGTCCTAAATACCTTTGCTAATTTTCTGTCCCATTGATGTGTTATTGACAGTGGGGTGTTAAAGTCTCCACTATTGTTGTGTGGGAGTCTAAGTCTCTTTGTAGGTCTCTAAGAACTTACTTTAGGAATATGGGTGCTCCTGTATTGGGTGTATATTTATTTAGGACAGTTAGCTCTTCTCGTTGCATTGATCCCTTTACCATTATGTAATGCCCTTCTTTGTATCTTCTGATCTTTGTTGGGTTAAAGTCTGTTTCATCAGAGACTAGCATTGTACCCTGCTTTGCTTTCCATTTGCTTGGTAAATTTTCCTCCATCCCTTTATTTTGAGCCTGTGTGTGTCTTTGCACATGACATGAGTCTCCTGAATACAGCATACGGATGGGTCTCGACTCTATCTAATTTGCCAATCTGTATCTTTTAATTGGGGCATTTAGCCCATTTACATTTAAGGTTAACATTATTATGTGTGAATTTGATCATGTCATTATGATGCTAGCTACTTATTTTTTCCCATTAGTTGATGCAGTTTCTTCACAGAGTTGATGGTCTTTACAATTTTGTATGTTTTTGCAGTAGCTGGTACCAGTTTTCCTTTCCGTATTTAGTGCTTTCTTCAGGAGCTCTTGTAAGGCAGGCCTGGTGGTGACAAAATCTCTCAGCATTTGCTTGTCTGTAAAGGATTTATTTCTCCCTTGCTCATGAAGCTTAGTTTGACTGGATATGAAATTCTGGGCTGAAAATTCTTTTCTTTAAGAATGTTGAATATTAGCTCCCACTCTTTTCTGGCTTGTTGGGTTTCTGTAGAGAGATCTGCTGTTAGTTTGATGGACTTCCCTTTGTGGGCAACCCGACCTTTCTCTCCTGCTGCCCTCAACATTATTTCCTTCATTTCAACCCTTGGTGAATCTGACGATTATGTGTCTTGAGGTTGCTCTTCTCAAGGAGAATCCTTTTTGTGTTCTCTGTATTTCCCTAATTTGAATATTGGCCTGTTTTGCTAGGTTGGGGAAGTTCTCCTGGATAATAGCCTGAAAAGTGTTTTCCAACTTGGTTCCATTCTCCCCATCACTTTCAGGTACACCAATCAAATGTAGGTTTGGTCTTTTAACATAGTCCCATATTTCTTGAAGGCATTGTTCATTCCTTTTCATTCTTTTTTCTCTAATCTTGTCTTCATGTTCTATTTCATTAAGTTGATCTTCAATCTCTGATAGATATGCTTTCTTCCACTTGATCAATTCAGCTACTGATACTTGTGTAGGCTTTATGAAGTTCTCATGCTATGTTTTTCAGCTCCATCAAGTCATTAAGTTCTCCTCTAAACTAGTTATTCTAGTTAGCAATTCGTTTAACCTTTTTCCAAGCTTCTTAGTTTCCTTGCATTGGGTTAGAATATGCTCCTTCAGCTTGGAGGAGTTTGTTATTACCCACCTTTTGAAGCCTACTTCTATCAATTTGTCAAACTCTTTCTCCATCCAGTTTTGTTTCCTTGCTGGAGAAGAGTTGTGATCCTTTGAAGGAGAAGTGGTGTTCTGGTTTTGGGAATTTTCAGCCTTTTTGAGCTGGTTTTCCTCATCTTGGTGGACTTATCTAACTTTCATCTTTGATGCTGGTGACCTTTGGGTTCGGTTTTTGTGTGGGCATCCTTTTTGTTGATGTTGATGCTATTCCTTTCTGTTTGTTAGTTTTCCTCCTAAGAGTCAGGTCCCTCTGCTGCAGGTCTGCTGGAGTTTGATGGAGGTCCACTCCAGACCCTGTTTCCCTGAGTATCACCAGTGGAGGCTGCAGAACAGCAAAAATTGCTGCCTGTTCCATCCTCTGGAAGCTTTGTCCCAGAGGAGCAGCCACCAGATGCCAGCCAGAGCTCTCCTGTATGAGGTGTCTGTCGACCCCTGCTGGGAAATGTCTCCCAGTCAGGAGGCACAGGGGGACCCACTTGAGAAGGCAGTCTGTCCTTTAGCACAGCTTGAGCACTGTGGTGGGAGATCTGCTGCTGTCTTCAGAGCCGGCAGGCAGGAATGTTTAAGTCTGCTGAAGCTGTGCCACAGCTGCCCCTTCCCCCAGGTGCTCTGTCTCACGGAGATGAGAGTTTTATCTATAAGCCCCTGACTGGGGCTGCTGCCTTTCTTTCAGAGATGCCCTGTCCAGAGAGGAGGAATCTAGAGAGGCAGTCTGGCTACAGTGGCTTTGCCCAGCTGTGGTGGGCCCCGCCCAGTACAAAATTCCCAGTGGCTTTGTTTACACAGTGAGGGGAAAACTGCCTACTCAAGACCCTCCTCACACCAAGCTCGAGCATCCCAGGTCGACTTCAGACTGCTGTGCTGGCAGTGAGAATTTCAAGCCAGTGGATCTTAGCTTGCTGGGTCTGTGGGGGCGGGAGCTACTGAGCTAGACCACTTGGCTCCCTGGCTTCAGCCCCCTTTCCAGGGGAGTGAATGATTCTGCCTCGCTGGCATTCCAGGTGCCACTGGGGTATGGAAAAAAAAAAAAAAAAAAACAGAAAACAAAAAACCAAAAACTCCTGCAACTAGCTCAGTGTCTGCCTAAACGGGCTGCCAAGTTTTGTGCTTGAAACCCAGGGCCCTGGTGGTGTCGTCACCTGAGGGAATCTACTGGTTTGTGGGTTGCAAAGAGCATGGGCAAAGCCTAGTATCTGGGCTAGAATGCACCATCACGGCACAGTCCTTCAGAGTTTCCCTTGGCTAGGGGAGGGAGTTCCTCGACCCCTTGCACTTCCCAGGTGAGGTAATGCCCTACCCTGCTTTGGCTAGCCCTCCATGGGCTGCACCCACTGTCTAACCAGTCCCAGTGAGATGAACTGGGCACCTTAGTTGGAAATGCAGAAATCACCTGCCTTCTGTGTTGATCTTGCTGGGAGTTGCAGACCAGAGGTAGTTTTACATCTTTATTTCCAATCTGGATATCTTTTATTTCTTATTCTTGCCTAATTACCCTGGCTAGAATATCCAGTACAATGGTAAATAGAAGTGAAGAGAACAGACACCTTGGTTTTATTCCTAACTTTGGGGGAAAGCGTTCAGTTTTTTCACATTTAAGTATGCTAGCTGTGGAGTTTTTTGTAGACGTCATTTATCAGGTTAAGAAAGTTCTATTCTATTCATTGTTTGTTTACTATTTTGTTTACAGTCCTCTGTAAGCCGAGGAAAGAGAACTCACCAGAAACTAACCCTGCTGGCACCTTGATGTTGGAATTATAGCCTCCAGAACTGTGAGAAAATAAATTTCTGTTGTTTAAGCCACCCAGACTAAGGCATTCTGTTATGGAAGCCCTAGTGGACTGATGCAGTCGGTCTAGCTAAAGATTTGTCTGTATTATTGATCTTTTAAAAGATTCAACTTTTGGTTTCACTGATTTTTTTCTATTGCTTTTACATCCCCTATTTCAATTATTTTCACTCTGTTATTTTCTTCTTTCTGCTTGCTTTGGGTTTAGTTTTCTCTTTTTTTTCCCCCAGTTTCTTAAGGTAGAAGATTATGTTATTGATTTGGGATTTTTCTTCTTTTTAAAATACAGACATTTAGAGCTCTTCATTTTCCTCTAAGCCCATATTTAACTGCACTAATAATTTTAGTGTGTTGTGCTTTTGTTTTCATTAATTTCAAAGTATTTTCTAATTTGCCTTGTGATTTCTCCTTTGATCCAATGGTTAAGAGTTTGTTATCTAGTTTACACGCATTTATAAATTTTCAACATTCCTTATTTTAATGATTTCAATTTTCATTTTACTGTGTCAGAGAACATACGTTGTATGATTTTGATTCTTTAAAAAAATTTGGGATTTTTTTATGGCCTAACATATGGGATATCCTGGAGAATATGTGCTTGAGAAGAATGCATATTTTGCTGCTGTTAGATAGAGTGTTTTATAAGATGTCTGTTAGGGATAATTGTTCAAGTATTCTATTTCCTTGTTGATCTCTGCCTATTTGTTTTATTCTTTATGGAAAGTGGGGATATGAAAACTTCCAACTATTCACTTTGAATTGCCTATTTTTCTTTTCAATTCTGTCAGTGTTTGCTTCATACATTTTGGGGCTCAGTTGTTAGGTACATATAGGTTTATAATTATTATATTTTCCTCATGGGCTGGTCTTTTTATTATTATAAAATGTCTTTTGTCTCTAGAAAATGTTTTTGTTTTAAAGCATATTTAGTTGAATATTAGTATAACCACTTTAGTAATTCTCTTTTGGTTACTCTTTGTAGGATATATATTTTCCATGTCTTTTCTTTTGACCTGTATGTGCCTTTGATACTAAAATGTGTATCTTATAGAAAGCATATATTGAGATCATATTTTTTTCTCTTTCTTCATCCAGTCTGCTAATCTCGGCTTTTTGATTAAAGTGTTTAATCAATTACATTTAATGTAATTAGGGGTAAAAAGTAGCATTTACATTTGATCTCTTGCTATTTGTTATCTGTGAGTCTGATGTCTTTTTTGTTTTACTGCTTTCTTTGGTGTTAAATTGATATTTCCCTTGTACTATTTAATTCCCTTTTTGTTTCTTTTACTGTATTTTTGAGTTTTTTTTTTTAGTAGTTACATTGGAGATTTTAACATCAATTTTAAATTCTATTTGCTAATTATTATCCACTTAATTTCAATACAAAAATTTGTTTGAATACTGCTTCATTCCCACCTTCAACTTGTGTGATTCTTGTTACACAAATTACATCTTTATACATTATAAGCCCACCTACACAATTTTATAATTATTGCATTATACAGTTCTTCTATGAGAGAAGAAAAGTGTTACAAACACAAATACATTTATGCCGTCTCTTATATTTACCCATGTAGTTACCTTTACTGGTGACCTTTTTATCTTTTTGTAGATTTGAGTTACTATATGATATTCTTTGATTTTTAGCCTGAAGAACTCCTTTTAGTATTTCTTTTAGAGCAGGACAGGTCATGATGAATTTTCTTAATTTCTTTTCTGATTAAATCTTTTGGATATTCTTTTAATGCATTACTTTCATAAAAAATGTAATATATGTGTAGGTATTAAAAAAACCCTACATTACAATAAATCAGACGCTAAATACACAGTATTGGGAAAGAGGAAAAAGTAATAACATTGAATTTACATAGTTTTTTTATATTTCAAAAACGGAGTTAGCTTTATAATTTTGTCCAGTCTCAAAACACATGCTTACTGTAAAATATTTTAGGATATATATATGAATAAATTCCCCTGTTCTTTTCAGAATGTTTTTATGCAAACCCACATGTCTTTTTAATGGGATTAAAAATATAGATGTATTGATTATGACATTTCCCAAGCTCTGCACAACAAATATACCTTCATTTCTTTTATCCCAAACTTTATTTTTATTCCAGGTCCATTGTTCCTAATGATGAAACCTAAGGAGTTACTTCTAGATAGATTCAAACTTTTGAAGTGAGCTTTTAGTCAATTCACCCCCTCCCTTCTCCTCAGTGTAACATTTTAGTTTCAGGTGATATGTTGTTATGCTGTGTTTAGGCAATAGTGGGAAGGGGCATATGGCCAACATCCTCTGGCATCTGCTGAGGTATAACTCATCCATTGTATCTTTAATTGCTGGTCTCTGCATTGCTGCATCTGCTGATATGTTGGAGTCTTCCCTGGCCATGAGTTATGTCCATGTAGCTCACTTTATGTTTCCTTAGTCCCAATTAGAAGGCTCTACCTGTCCTATTTTGTATCCCTTTTGGATATACAAGAGAAATTTGAGTTCTTTCAAGTATAGTGAGGCTCTGCAACTACTGTCATTACCATTTATTATGGATTGCATGAATTCTAAACTCAGCTTACTTCAGTAAGTTCCAAATGCATGATCTGGCAAATCAATAGCATTGGCTTTCAAGCTTTTTCCTCTGTTAGGGATGCACACAGTCTATTTTGAAGTTCAAAGCCAAGAGTTTTTCCTCTCTTTTTTTTCTCTTTGGTGTCCTCCAATCAATGAGTGACCTCTGAGACAGTGAATGATATTAAAGTGATGGCTATCAAGGGAAAAGGACAAAAAGGAAATGCAGGAAAAGTCCTACAGGCAAAATATATCCAAATTCAATCCCATCACATGGATCTACTTCTTTTTACTCTCCAAAATGGAGAGTTTATAATTTTCTTTTGCTATATTAAGATTATACATAATAATGCTGAAAATTTAACCTTTCCAGTCAACTTTAAGTTGGCTTGTAGCCATGCCTGAGACCACTAATAACATTCTGTCTATTTACTGATAACATTCTGTCTACATCTCACATGACCATTTGTGCCGATATGTCTCTACTTTATATGGGTGGGATATACTATATTTGCATCTTGTGACCTACTCCTTTTTATTAATACAAAGAATTTTTGTTAAATATTGAGAAGATATAAAATAATATTTACAAAATATGTGGGGATGTAAAGAACAATAATACAACTAATTCTCACATGCTAACCACCCAATTATAGAAATGGAAACCCTCCTTTACCTGTGAGTTCCTGTGTCCCCTTCCAATCTCTTTTTCTTACCTTCCCCAGAGGAAATTATTCTAAATTTGCTATTTTTCCCCCATGGCTTTAATTAGTTTTACATATTGGTATATCTCTAACCAATTAGCCAATAATTAACCAATAAACTTAATTGTGAATTTTTTTGAAATTTCTACAAATGGAATTGCACTTTATACACTTTCATCTTACTTGGATTATCCATTCAACAATTTAACCTAGGTTCCTCTATGTTGCAGTGTACTGTATAGTTTATTCATTTCCTGCGATGTGTAGTATTTCATTGTGGAATATACCATAATTTCTTTTGCTGCTGATAGACATTTGGGCTATTTCTGGTAATTTTCTCTCACAAAAGGTGCTGCTACAAACCTTCTTGTGCCTATCTTGTAGTGTAACTCCAGGTCCTCTAGACTAGACAGATTCTGAAGACAAAAATTCCTAGGTTATAAGTCATGGACAATCAACATTTGGCTGTCACTTATTTATTTTTGCCATTTAGGTGAATGTAAATGATAGCTTAGTTTGGTTTTAATTTACATTTTTCTGAATCCTCAATGAAGTGGCTCATTGTTTTCAATGTCTGTTGACAATTCATATTTTATAATCTTTGAAATAAAAAGTTTCATTTCATGCCTGTTCAAATATCTCCTGCTGGTTTCTTTTTTCTTATTAATTTGTAGGAGTTTTTAAAATCTTGTTTTGGTATGAATTCCTTATTGGTTATTATGTGGGTTGCAAATATCTTATCCCAGCTTATGTTTATGTATGTTAAGACACATTTGGGCAACTAGACTACTTTCAGGGTTTTGCTATTATAACTCACCATTGAATACTTTGTAGCATTTTGTAGAATTTAAAAAACTTGTATTGAGTAGGCTAAATCCCAAGAGTACAATTACTAGGTCAAAAGGTATGAATATCTTCATGAATTCTAAATAAATATTGCCTAATTGCTTTCCAAAAAGGTTGTAAAAATTTGCAATGCCAGAAACAGTCAAAGATGTAACAGTTTCACTCTAATCAACCTTAGGTTTTTGTCATTAAATATTTCTGGCTAGTCTAATGTGCAAAATGTTTCTCAACATGGCTTTAATTTGCATTTCTCGATTACTAGCATGGATGAACGTTTTTCACAGTGTTTGTTTACTAATAGCATTTTCACTTATGTAAATTGTGTAGCTTTACCTTCAAGGTCTTTATTTTATATAAAGAAGAATAATAAATACAGCTCTCACAAACCAGAAGCAGGAAGTGATTTTCAGTTTTCAAAATGATTATAGAAGATTTTCCAAGACTGAATGCCTTACATACAGCTATTTACGGTGATTTTAAAAAAGATTTTTTTTTTTTAAAGTAATCTATATTTCTAGTGGTGGAAATACAGACAAAAGAGTTGGTCCTTGCTTTTAAGGGATTTATTATTTTAGGTTAAAGCAGAGAAATATAACAGAGTGGTGCTTCAGTGTTTTGGGAGCACAGAGGAGGGCTCCCTAAGTCAGATGAAAGTTCTAAAAGGCTTTCCAAAAGTAGTGCCCCTTAAGTTACATCAGGGAGAAGAGTGAGTGCTAAGTGGCTGGAATGGGTGCTGCAGACCAAACAGAGTGCAGGTGCCAGAGAACAGAGGTGTGGAAGGGCATGGTCCTCCCTTGTGATTGACTGGAGCTGCACTGGAGGAATAGGCTGGAGACCCTCCATCCATGCTAAGGAGTTTCAAATCTATTCAGAAAGTGCTGGAGAGCCTCCAGAGGCTTTTAAGCCAATTTAGAAAATTTCTCACAATGGCAGAATAGGATGGAGGATAGGTGGATGTTGAGGAGAAGAGAACAGAGACATTTAGAAGTTATCTAAGGATAACTTCTAAAAAGGTAGGGTGTAGTGGTGGGAATAAAGAAGAGGTGGTGGATTTGGTAGTATGGAAATAGCTTTAAGAAAACCCAAAACTGAAGTCAGATTTGCCATGAGATGAGAAGAAAAGAAGAATAAAGACTACTACACCAGCAGGGACAGGGTGATAGTCTTAGAGGTGGCCCCAGAGACAAGGGCTGAGGCTCTGGGGGTAGATTCATTGTGGGGAGAGTGGGGTCAGGAGACAAATGGCCCTTTTCTCTTCTCACCTGCAGCTCCATTCATTACCAAGAAAAGCCTCTCCTGCAAGCATGTGGACACCCCATATAATTGTGCCCTAGTCTCTCCACAACAAATAGCAGCTTCTGAGGCCTGAGAGTGTGCAGAGTAGCTCCATCTGCCCTTGGGAGGACAGAGCTCTGGGAAGAGGCTCATGCAGGCCTTAAATCAGGCTCGGAGTTGTTGGGGTAAGGAGCTCCAGATTCTTGAGTGCTTAGAGTGATCTAGGAAGAGAGAGACTGGGCTGCAAGTAACCATATGCTCCATGCTCTGTGGGGTTGGTCTGGTCAGAGGAAGGCACGAGAGGAGCTCCCTTTGGCTGGACTGAGGGTGGTATACATGAAAGGTCTTGCCTGGGCAGGTGGACCTCTGGGAAGAGACATGGCTTTGAGGCTGGAGGCCAAGACTGTGTTACATGGATCCTGTGGGCAACTTTGGTGGATGCCATGCCCCAGCTGAGCTCTTAAGTGGCTGGAATAATCTCATAGCAATAGGAAAGCTAAGAGACTCTTTGAACTTGGTGATGACCACATTTTTTTGGAGACACCCACAGGGGATGACATTTATCCACCTTTGCCCAATGCTAGCTTCAGGTTGGCTGCCTGAGGAAATAACTGTGACAGAAAACTACTATTTATGTTAATGAAACTCTCCTTTCAAAATATTAATACTTCTTTTGGTTCTAAATGGTCACAAATGGCTTTTCTATACTTTTTGAATATGTTTCTCATTCTTTGCAATGACAAGCCATTTACAAATGAGCAAGATTAAAATATTCAACAATACTCAAAATATTTATTGAGTAACTACTATATGTGGTTGATGACATAGTGGTGAAGAAGACAGAAAAAATCGGCCTTTCTGGGGCTTAGATTCTAGTAAGGGACAGAAAATAAAAATGTCAACGGTGACTATGTAAAAAAAAAAAGGAAAGATGCTATAGGAAAAATAAAACTGGCAATACATTAGAGAGTGACAATGGAGGGAGAAGAAGACTTTTCTAAGGACTGAACTTCTACCATGTATCTCAGATTTTAGTTCTATGGAGATACTGAAAATGTCTACTTTTAGCTAGATAGGCCATTTCTGCCTTCAAGTCATGCATGACCTTCTGACCTTGTTCAATTTTTCCTCTGCTCTAAAAGCTCCATGTATTATTCTTTATAGCACTGACCATGTTTTCATTCCACATTTATTGGGGTAATCATTTGATTCACGTCCTTCTCCTCCAGAGTTCTATGGGAACAGGGACAGGGTTAGTCATTCCTCTTTAGTCCATCAGGCACCAGCAATGAACTTACTGGTTGCAGATGTGCAATCATTATATGTATTTTTCTATAGTGATAAATGATATACAGTTTTTAAATGCTTAAGTCTGGAACTCTGTGTTTTTCTGACATGTTTCAAGATCAGAGTGTGCTTGACAAAGAGGGAACGTGGCAAATATCTCACTGTATGGAAATGAGTTTTTCCAGACTTTAACATATTGATCTTGATGAATACTGTGTGGTCTTGTTTGATTTTGCAAACTGCATCATACCTATCTAGCAACAGTTGTAAAAATACAGGTAAAAGAGGAGGGAAACCCTTTTTGAAATGAAAACTATTTCTGAGTTGACAGAATAATCTCCCCATGACAGGAGAGGAAAAGAAGAAAAGGGGAGGATTGAAAGACTAAAATTTAAGCAGAATTTAGACAGAATTAGGAATAAATATGGGATTACTATGTCAAGACAGATTTATGCATTATTTTCATAATGTTTTTGGTTGGAACTGGGGAAAAGGAGGAAACTATTTAAAATAAACAGTTTGAAAAAAGTGTAAATTCTACGACTACCTTTGCCAAATTACTGGGTATTTTTAGAAATCAAAGGCCAGTCACAGTAGCTCATGCTTATAGGCCCAGCATTTTGAGAGGCTGAGGCAGGAGGATTGCTCGAGACCAGGAGGTCAAGACAAGCCTCGGGCAACATAGCAAGGCCCTGTCTCTAATAATAATAATAATAATAATAATAATAATAATAATAATAATAATAATAAAAGTCAAAGACTGCCTTATGAATCTTTTCTTTTTAAGGGCTACAAAAACTAGATGGGAAAGAGTAATGGGGGACTATTGGGCTTGAGCCAGAAAAAAATGAATGAATGAGACAAAAAGGGAAGAACAAGTGGAGAGGTTTACTGCTTAGGATAAAGATCAAGCCTTGGCAAGATCCTCCTTATCCAAACAAGAAAGTCCAAGACTCTAGTAGATCTTTGCCAACTTTTCTCATCTACTCTGTGCCTTTGCAACTGTAATAACTAATGGATCAGTAAGGAAGGATTATGTGGAAAGATATGATCACCTGAGGCTTCTTCCTTCTAGGCCTGGAAGACTCTCAGTAATGGGAATACTCTACTTTCCAAGGCAGCTCACGTCACCTCTAGACATTTCTATTGGAAAGTTCTTGTTCACATTGAGCTGAAGTCTCTGTCTTCTTATAGCTTCTATGTGTTGTTCACAGTTCTAACCTTTGGTGCCTTCAAAATAAATCTAATTAGTGTTCCACACAAAATCCTTCAAATATTTGTAAGACAACGTCATGTCTGTTTCTCCTCTTATACCTATTTCTTTCTCCACAGGCTACTTTGCTCCACTCTGCAAATGTGTGGTCTCATTTGTCATGCCCTTCTTTTTCTATGATGACCCTGATTTCAGGATACCGTGGGATGCTAAATATATTTATGCTAAGTATCATACTGCTAAATAAATATTATATACAAAATAAATATTATATGGTAATTAATTATTGATGCTAAATATTATATTGCCTTTAAGGAAAATAATACACTTGATAGCTATATGATCCTGTAAATACCTATGGAGCTCACTGCTAGACAAATCCTCGTCTTTTTCAAATTATTGTGCTGCTGAGCAGTGTCCCTTCCATTCTATCTTTATGCAGTTACTCATTTAGAACAGTTGTTGCCCTATGGCTCCAGCCTCGTGAATATTTTAGATTCTAATTCTGTCTCCAAACTATTTATTATTCCTCACAGTTTTATGCAATAGAAAAGAGTGTTAGGCATGCTTCTTTACCTCCCTCTAAATCACTGGTAAATCCTGATCAGGAAAGCCTCAGTATCAACGCTTGTAGTTACTATTCAAAGGAACTGGCTCACGGGTTGTCATCAGTCTGTTAATTGGTACCTCTTTGGTATGGTTGTTCAATTCATTACCAGTCTATCTTATCATGTTGTCATCAGGCACAGTAGCTTTCAACTTTCGCTGAATATTAGAGTTAACTGAACAACTTTTAGAAATCCTGGTGTCTAGTCCCCATGCCACACCAATTAAGTCAGAATCTCTGGTGTGGGATCCAGGCATTAACATTCTTTAAAGCTCCTCAGGTGATTTTAATGGGCAGCCAAGGTTGGAAACAACTGATATAGCCCAATATTCTCCAAACTTCTTTGATCAAAATAATTATCTGGGGTATATTTTATAAGATCAAATTCCTAGTGTCATCCCTTAGTCACTGAATCAGACAGAATCTCCTGGGAAGCTTCAGAAACTTAGGAACACTGATAACTCATACATAAGACATTTTCTTTCAAAAACATATGATCAGAGGAGTAGTCAAATCTCTGTTGAAATCTAGATTTACTATTTCAACCACATTTCTCTGTGAAAGAACAAAATAAGTCAGTATAACTCATATACATTTAGTAAATTACATTTTGTGGTAAAATATTATCTTATTTATGGTAGCCTCTTAAATGAAGTCATACCTATCTATCTGTCTATCTATCAATCATCTATCTATCTATAAATATTTGTGAATATTTGAAGGCATGTATTCAACAGAAATGTGTTGAGTAGCTCTTCTGAGCCAGGCTTGATGGCAGACAGGGGGATACTATTGTGAGAATAACATAGCCATGATACTTGTTTTCATTTGTTCAGTTTGGGTTGGGGTGGAGGAGACACAGGCATAAAACAAGTGCCCTAAATAAATACAAATTTTGGCAAATAGAGTGTAGAAAAGAAAATATTGAGGTAAGGAATGATGGAGGTAATGGCAATGAGGGAATTGATTTGAAAGGGAGAACTTCTCCAAGGAAGTGACATGAACTAACTCAGGAAGCCTGTAAAGACAGTCGTAAGAGGCATGGAGGGGCGAGCACTGCCAGACAGGAGAGCAGCATGTGTATGAAAGACTCTGGAGCAAGCAAGAGCCTGGTCTGCTTGAAGGACAGAAGGAAAACCAAGCAGTAAGTGGGCAGAAAATGAAGGATAAGAAAATGTAGAGACAGGTTACACATTATGGCAATGGGTTTAGATCTTACCCTAAGTGAAATGGGAAGCCATGGAATGTTTTTAAGTAGGTGGGTGGGTGGATGATGTGCTTGTGCAGGGAAATGATTGAGTAGGGTCTGAGGGAAAATGGAAGAGAGACCAATGGGAATATTTTGTGCTAGTCCAGGAAAGAAATGATAATGGCCTGGGTTGGGCTGGTGGAAGTGAAGAGGGTGAAAAGCAGATGGGTTTTGGAGATAAAATGAAAAGCACATGGATATGGTGTGTAAGAGAAAGGGAGGGATCAAAGATGAACACTTACTTTAAAATATTATTGGCCTGATAAATCTTGTTTACATGTGTCTTGCATATGAATAACATTTTAATTGGATGGGAACTTCTTGGGATAAATAAACTGTAATTAAGGAATCAGTTAATAAATGCCTGCTGTGTACACATCCTGGGCGGGCTGCTATGGAATATACTCATCTGATTAACAGGGATTTGGGTTCCAAGAAGGAGCCGGAGCAATAGGGTTCCAAGCCCAGCTCTGCCATAAGTTATTTCATTGCCAGTTTTTGACTAGCAACATAATTAATATACAACTGGTAACTAATATTGATAACTCCCTTATCTAAATAGTAAAATAAAATGATAATTAAGTCTGAATAAGTACCATAGTTATATGATTTGTCCATCCATTGCATGACCTTGGGTTTACATTCCTTTTCTATAATCTGAGGGTTTTGGACCAGACAATCTCTCAGCTGTCTCCTAGCTACGACATTCTGTATTTCTGTCACCAGTCTATGGACACAAGACACTCTTGTAACATAAAGTATAGTTTGGGACATTCTAAAATAGATGCCCAATGAACGGGTCATGTGGGGATTTCTTGAAAACTTTTATTTTTTTTTTGAGACAGAGTCTCGCTCTGTCGCCTAGGCTGAAGTACAGTGGCGTGACCTTGGCTCACTGCAAGCTCTGCCTCCCAAGTTCATGCCATTCTCCTGCCTCAGCCTCCCAAGTAGCTGGGACTACCAGGCGCCCACCACAATGCCCGGCAAATTTATTTATTTTTTTGTATTTTTAGTAGAGACGGTGTTTCACTGTGTTAGCCAGGATGGTCTTGATCTCCTGACCTCGTGATCCGCCCGCCTCGGCCTCCCAAAGTGGAGGGATTACAGGCATGAGCCACCACACCCAGCTTCTTGAAAACTTCTAATAAAGGAGAGGCTAGTCTGGAGTGGGTTGGTCAAGTCAACATTTACTTGGGGAAGACTGAGCGGATTAGTTTGGCAGAACTAGAAGTTGCAGTCAGTTAGGCAACAATGGCAGATGAGCTTGTCACTAAGTGTTCAGATGGGGTTGTGGAGAGTTTTGGGTGCTGTGTTAAGATGTTTCAGACTTTTTCCTATGGTGAGCTGTGTGCAATAAAATCAGAATTTATGGCTTCACCTTTCTCAATCAAGTTCATGTGTACACAACGTAGTGGGATCCGGGAGGGAGGTGGGGCAGTGCCAAGACCAGTGGTCCCCACGAGAGTGCTTGTCTCAGAACCCTGGGACTGCCATTTGTTCCCTCTTTATCCGTGAAGTAGGAGCAGTCTTTGGGATATGATCTAGTAGATGCAGATTTGTAGAATTATCTGGGGTATATCTTGTAAGGTTAAATAAGCCTGTGTCTAGCTCTTCACGTTGCCACTTTCTTATTCTGAGATTTTGAGCAGATGCTTTACCGCTCTGCACCTTTGTTTTAGGATATCTTAAATGGGGCCTATAACATCATCTTTATGAGGTTATTTTGGGAATTAAGTATTCAACTTCTAAAGCTCTGTGAACACTAAAGTTTGCGTGATAAGCATGTGTGCACAGCTCACACTTGATAAGCATGTGTGCACAGCGCACACTGCCCACTGACTAATGTCAACAGGGTTATCTGAGGCTCTCTTTCAGCAGACATCGTTCCATTTCATTGAGCCTTACAGGCTTACAATACAAACTTGAACAGTCAGGATGTTTCACTGCAAAGCTTTACAAAAGTGCTCTTCTACTGATAGCCATGGTGGAGGAAAAGAAACAAATGTTGAACTAGGAGGCAACTTGGGGTTTTAATATGTTTCTTAAGTTTGCATCCTCCCACCTTCCCGAGATGAAAACCACTGGTGATGTGATTTAATTCTTTTGGCTGGTGAGTTGCATTGCCTCGGTGGGCTGGGGAAGCAAGACGGTTGAAAGCCAGTGCTGTGGAGAATAAATAGTGGTGTCCTAGAAACTTCCCCAGCAAGATTCAGAAGGTAACCTAAGACCCATGGCTTCATGGTGGTTTTCTACTATTTTGGAAACAGTGAGCTCATCGCTTAGAGTCACTGTGGATTAAGAAATGCTCAGATGGCCTAGGTTACGACTATCAAAAGTCAAATAGATTGTTTCAGTTGAGGGACTGGGACAGGTCTTGGCCCCTGCCTTTGAATTCTTCCATCTACTGTTTCATTCTAACTCTTTGAGCTACTGCGCTCAAGTCTTAGCCTCTGGTCTTTCATCATGGTTTTGGTCAGATACAGTGACAGTTTGTAGTGATTACAGATTTATTTTTAAAAGACAACCTATTGACCTTTTTATGAATAGCAGCTTTAAAAAGAAGACTAGAAAAAGTCTCTAAGCCAAGCATATATGCTTGGTCTTAGGTTTAAATTTGGAAGTGATGCAATGAGTAAGGCTAACTCTATTCTCCATGTGTTTTTAGTTATTATCCTGTTTAGTACAGTGTAATTTATATAAACTTAATCAAATTTATTATCTTTGACAAAAAGGCAAATTCTTGGAATATTAAGATTTTTTTTTAAAGACGAAGAACGTAATTTGTCTAAAAATGCTTAGCGGTCATTTCTGCCATCTAGATTTATTTAAACATATGTAAATTTGGCATTTTGAGCAGCAATTAATAAAGTTGCTGTAATTTGAGTCTTGGATTTTCCCTCTTCCTCTCTGGCTTTTTGAAAAGGTACTAGGCTTAGCATTTAAATTACTATTCCAGTTTTCAAAGATTTTGGTTAGTGCTTTCTGGGACAAGAAAATAAGTTGTATAGAAACAGTTTCATTATGGATTTTTAAAGGTACATGGGTTCACTAAAAATAGCATTTACTTGGACCGCTTTGAAAGTATAAATGTGTTAGTCTAACCATTATGGAAATTGATCTTTTTCTAATTGGAAATGAAATTTTGATTTTAATCAGTCAACTCTCCAACTTTTTTTCTCTTAGTGCTCCTTAAATGTCTACGTTCATTCCTTTTTTTTTTTTGTATTTGTTTTTCCTGAGACATTTATTTATAGCACAGCAAGTAAGCTCTATTTCTTGAGGAATCATTGAACAACTACCTAACTCAATGATTTTGGATAAGTCACTATGGACATTTTGGGGTATTGTTTTCCTCATCTTTAAAATAAAAGATTGGAGCCCACAGTGCCTGAGGTTGTGCCCAGCTGTGAAACTGTTATTCAAAGCTCTTTCTCCTTTAAACACACATGACAATTTTCTTTACCCTTTTTGGTGTATTTATCTATTAAATATTCTGTTTATTTATTTAGACATTTTATCTCATCTATTTTCTAAGCTCTGTGGCAGTAAATACCTGATTTTTTGTTTTTTTAGACAGAGTCACCTAGGCTGGAGTGCAGCGATGCAATCTGGGCTCACTGCAACCTCTGCCTTTCAGGTTCAAGTGATCCTCCTGCTTCAGCCTCCCAAGTAGCTGGAATTACAGGTGCACACCACCATGTCTGGCTAATTTTTGGATTTTTTTAGTAGGGATGGGGTTTCTTCATGTTGGCCAGGCTGGTCTCAACCTCTTGACCTCAAGTGATCCGACCACCTCAGCCTCCCAAAGTGCTGGGATTACAGGTGTGAGCCACCATGCAGAGCCTGATGCTTGATATTTTAAAATTTATTTTCGAATTGCTGTTAACACTTAGAAGACAATCTCACATAAACAAAAGCTTGATAAATATTTGCGAAATAAATAAATTTTCTCTCAAAGCAGCTCTTGTCAATATAAAAATTATAAAACTACTTAAGCTTTCACTTTTGTTGTACAGTAAGTTTTTAAAAATGAAATAGGCCGGGCGCGGTGGCTCAAGCCTGTAATCCCAGCACTTTGGGAGGCCGAGACGGGCGGATCACGAGGTCAGGAGATCGAGACCATCCTGGCTAACATGGTGAAACCCCGTCTCTACTAAAAATACAAAAAACTAGCCGGACGACGTGGCGGGCGCCTGTAGTCCCAGCTACTTGGGAGGCTGAGGCAGGAGAATGGCGTGAACCTGGGAGGCGGAGCTTGCAGTGAGCTGAGATCCGGCCACTGCACTCCAGCCTGGGCGGCAGAGCGAGACTCCGTCTCAAAAAAAAAAAAAAAAAAAAAATGAAATATCTGAATTTATTAACTTTTTAGATCCATACATTAATGTAACAAGATATACTTTAAAAAAGTTAATGAAAAAGAAAAATGTGTGGATGTCATCATTTACACTCACCAACTTTGTAGAATTCTCTCCTTTGGGCATAAGCTCCATTGACTACGTTGAGGTTAGGTATGGCTGTGTGATATGTTTTAATAA
Source organism: Colobus angolensis palliatus (assembly GCF_000951035.1). Classification (NCBI taxonomy): domain Eukaryota; kingdom Metazoa; phylum Chordata; class Mammalia; order Primates; family Cercopithecidae; genus Colobus; species Colobus angolensis. The sequence continues at coordinate 5,015,149 of NW_012115189.1, forward strand.
TGAAGTACCACTCCTGGGTGGACATATCAAAGATCTGGTGTGTGATTCTATACACTCTTTTCCCCAGCCATGGTGAACTTGAAATCTAAGTTGAGATGAAGTCAAAAAATGGTAGGGTCTTTGTCAGTGTGCATCCTTGGGTGACAAAATGAGCAGAGTTCTTCCCCTGCCCGCCACTTAACAGGATCCCTATAGATATAGTTAGACAGGTAGCACAAGACAGAAATGTCTTTGTTCTTTTTTAAGTTACTGATTTGTTTTTGTTACCACAGCATAACATAAATCTATTCTAGCCATTTTGAGTTGTAAATCTAATGAAAATAATTTTATACTTCATTAAAGTTGTAACAAAGACATTCTGTAAATTGAAATGTTCCCTATTTTATTACGAACCTCTAATATGTTTTTTGGAAAGCTTAAGGCAAACACTTGATTAAAATTTAGCTGAACTTTCACACACTATTTTCACAGAGTGAAAAGTAATATGGCTTTTGATCCAGCCATAAAGTAAATTATTAAAGAAACATTTTTAGAACAGTGTTGTAATAGAGATAATGGAAAATCTCTGGTGGTGTGAATGCTTGTTTGATGTGTTTTGATTCAAACTCTGTTTTCCCAGGTAACAACCAGGCTCAGCCACTTCCAAAGTTCATTATCATATTTATTTACCACGAGTTATTTTGAAGTCAATTAATTTTTAAAATTGAAAATACGTTTCAGCATGTAAAAGAAAACTGCATTTGAACTTTCTTTAGTTTTAATTTAAGATTTTTAACATTTTTTTCCTAAGATATGTCATAGAGACTAAAAAACATAAGAAAAACTGTCTAAAATATTTTTGCATGCCAACATCTGCTTCATGTAGGAACACTGTAAGACACAGGGTTATCAGTACAGACTCCAGACCTGGTTGTCTGGGTTTAAACCTCAACTTTACCAACAATGAACTTTATCATCTTGGTCAAGTTACTTATTCTCTTTGTGCTTTACTTTTCTCATCTGATGAATGGGGATGCTAATCCTAAATTATAGTTCTTATGTGAATATTATTATGTGTAAAATACTTAGTAGTATCTGCCATGTAGTGACACTTAGTAACTGTTGCCCACTCCTGGTGGACATCCAAAGAGATTTCCTTTTATATGTAAAAGTGTTTCTGTTAGGAGGATTTTGTTATTATTGGAGAAATTCATCAACAATCTTTTCTTAATTTTATTGTATTTGGCTATTTGGCTTCTTTTTTGGAATAGTGTTTGTTCTTCCACCCCTTTTTCCTCTGTCACATTTTCCTTTGTCATGCTTGTACTTAATCATGCATGCATGTTGTAGATCATATTTTCAGTGTATTCTAATTGATACCCAGTGGCTTATGAGGTTAGTACCTCTAAACTACTATTACCATGACTAATTCCCTTAATAGTACTACACATCCATAATACTGAAACATATTTCTAAAATCATAAAATTTATTTCCAAACCAAAGTATGTAGCATAGATGAAACATTAGTCAAGATAAAAAGCTAGGTCAACAAACAGTTATTAATGTGCTCAACACAAGGTGAATGCTGTTGGAAATAAAATAGATATAAAGACAGGGCTTCTACCCACCAAGAATGCACAATGTAGTTGTAGAATTGTGAATTGTAAGCATGAAACAAGCAGAGACCATACTAATAGGTTAGCAAACCATACTCATTCTTACATAAGTGACACAGAAATGTTGAAAAGGGAAGCACTGTGGTAGACTGAAGAATTCTTGAAAGATTTAAGAAGCTGCAACATAGACATTCCAGACAATCTATTCAAATTTAGCTTAACTCATCACACTGCTTCTATAGCAAGAAAAAGCTATAGAAACTTAAGGTACACCTGCATGGCACAGCATGGATTTGTAATTCTTTAGGGGTCTTCAGTGTTCATATATAGAGAGCTGAAAGGAATTGATGGAACAAATGGGACATTGTTTAGCAGTGCTAATATCCTGAGGGAATGGGTTGCATGGTTAGAGGAAATTGGGGAGCCAGGTCTGAGTAGAGGGGCAAGATCCCATTAGAGAACTTGTCAGGGGTTGGATAGTCACTATGGGGTTGGAATGGAAGACTCTGACATTCAGACGTAAGTTCGTGGGTGAGCATATTGTGGGATTAGCTTATCTTTAGCTTATGAAATCTGTGCAGTTTTTCAGGGTGTTATCTGTGGCTCCTGGGTGACAAAAGGAAAAGTTTTCATTCTGAATTGTATTGATATTATGATTTGAAGCATAGTAATTGTGCTTGCGTCCCTAAAATGACACACTCATGTAGAAATATCAGGGCCCTTTTACATACGCCTTAAAAAGATGTATTAGTATTTGAGAAATGTATAACTATAGTCTTCTGTTAGTAACTAGTGAATTTTGGCTCCTTCTTGGTTGGTGGCTGCTATGGGCAGTAGCAAGGCAAGAACACTTGTGTTTTGAAAACATTAATCTGATGATGTTTGCAATAAGCAGTACAAGTGGGAGAGGGAGGAGTGTTAAGAAGAGGTATCCAGGTAGGTGATGAGAAAGGGAAGGGGTGGGGCACTGGGGCGGCTGTGTCATTGAGTAGGTGTGGCAAATCAAAGACACTTGCAATGGGGAATCTGCAAAGCTATTTTGTCAAACATCCCTATTCGTCTGCTTATTTTGAAGGAAAAAAAAGCTCTTTACTCCCCTTAAGATAAGATTTGAAAAGGAGAGTGGCAATTGCCTAAGATTTGTAATAAGCTTAACTGGAGAAAGAGAAAGACAGAAAGCAAAAGAAGAATAAGAAAAAGTAAAAGACAACGAACTTAACCTTCCCTGTTCTTCAGGTGGGAAGTCTTCTAAAGAGAAGGTGTCCGTCTGAGCAAGAGGCAGCTTAACAGCCAGTCCTGGGATGGCTCCCACCACCTTCTCTGACTCCCACCACCTTCTCTGACTCCCACCACCTTCTCTGACTCCCACATCTCAACTGTGCAAAATTCATTAGACTTTTTAAAAGAGGATGTCTATAGAGTCACTATGTGGCAAATTGTGAGTGGTTGTGAAATTTCTTCTCTGACCCTGGGGAAGGATCAACATAGAAAGTAAGATTTTGGAAAATAATTCACACAATAAAAATGACTTTGCACACTGTTAAGACATTTATATAAGACTGCCCCCTTTTTCAAAGTTCTTGCCACCTAAAAGGAGTAACTCACATCTAATTTGATGATCAGGATGACAGTCATACATATATTTATCCGTTCAAATATCTCAAAGAAAGTCCCCAGCTGATAGTTTCTCCTGATCTTTATTTCCCACTAACCTCACAGTAGTATTTGTACATGCAACAAACAAGAAAAAGCTGCCTTCTTTCTTAGTTTGCTACATACCTTGGCCTTTGGCGTGTAGGCAAATGGCAAATTTCAAGGCTGAGTTAGCCCCATCAGCATGGGTTCTGATTTTTGCCACACTCTACATGAGAAAGTGCTAAGTGGAGGGAGGTTGATGGGAAGCTGGGTGATTTGTAACTTTTTAAATAGGCTCATTAAGCACAACATCAACTCAAGTCTGCACACTTTGTTCCTGTGTGGCATGGCTGCTAATTATTCCCTGCTGACTGATTCAGTTATAAGAGCAATACAGCAAGGCAAAAGTTGGGAAGTTCTTAGAAAAATCTACTGATGAATATCAATTCATACCTGTTTACAGTTCACAGTTAACTTTCTTGTTAGCCAATTCTAAGCATGGAACATTACATTCCTGGATGAAAGCAGGTGTCAATGGAGAAGTATCCTCAGGTGATAGGGCATTGCACTCCAGGGAATGAGGTCAGATACAGTTTGATTATAATCAAGGTGGGTCCCAAAATAATAAATTCTACTTTGTGGTATATTCAGTTTAGTTCGCTTTTCCCCTTCAGGCATTGTTTACTCAGGAATTACTTCACTTTCTTTTCTAATACAGGTTCCTCACTGGCTACTTCCTTAGGACAATCTTAGCTTAGGTTTGAGCTAAAAGAAAATCATGTTCTCCATTTGTAGATGTAGGGAGAGGAAATCTTTATGGTGAAGTTATTTATCCAGTCAGTACTCCTTGACACTTCCCCAAATTGGTACTTAAAATGGATGAATGAATGAATGAGAAAAATCTTATTTGAGTTGATTGAGTTAGTTAGTGCCAACAATGGTAAGATTGCCATTTATTTATCCTATACCTTATACTGGGTACTGTGGTAGAATTTATCATGCATGCTCTCTTGATCTCTACAATGACCCTTTGCAATAGGTATTATTATTATATCTTGATTTACAGATAAAGACATGAAAGATTATAGAGGCCATATAGGTATTAAATGGTGGTGATGGAATTAGAACTCTTGTCCTACTGAGGCCAATCCTGAACTTCTTCCATAGAATGATGTCATTTTGAAAGAAGAACTCTTTCAACAAGTAGCCTATTGGAGAATAGATTTCTCCAGGGTTTGAAAGTGTTCCTTTCAGTCAAATCTAGCCTAGCTCTGAAAAGTCTAGAATTTAGACATAGCAGGAAAAATTAATTGAGAAAAAAATGTGGCTTGTTGGTTTACCGCAGAGGGTGGGAGATATCAATGTCCCGCCACACCTTCAGAGGGCAGCTATGTGTGACCTAGGTCAGCCTTGTATCTGAGGAACTTAAATTAAAAGGCTTTTGATTTTTAAAGTCTGAGCTCAGTGAAGGAGGAGTTGGATTAATAGGGAGGTAACTCCTAGGATTGAAGGAGCAGAAAAGTTGCCCAATTCTAGAAAAGTTGGAATGTGCATGATTTGTGTGTGTTCGGCAGGTAGAGGAACAGGGAGGAGAGGAGTGAGAAACCTCTGCTCTGATTTCCTGCGACGCCCTGGAGGGGCAGGACTGTGAGCATCTCAGTGGCCATCATGATGAACTGAAATCTAGGGTCGCTTCTGCAATTTTGCAGCACTGTACCACTCCAGCTGTGAGAGAGCACCAACGTGACTGAGACTGGATTTTCTGCCCCGTGTTTTCAATTTGATTGTTAATCTAGATTTAATTTGATTGAGAATAATAAATGGGACTTTTTTTTTTTATACCTCTGATGTATCAGAACACAACTGTAACTATAACTCTAAAGGGTGCATTCCCAACAGGGTGATATCCCCCAAGGGGATGCAAATTAGTTCTTAGAGGGTGAAATAAGTCTTATTCTTTTTATGCATGAGGCACAGGTATAGATATACAGTTGACCCTGGAACAGCTTGAATTTTAGGAGTGATAACCCCCGCATAGTGAAAAATCTGAGTATAATTTTTAATTCCCCCAAAGCTTAACTACTAATAGCCTACTATTGACTGCAAGCCTTACTCATACCATAAACAGTCTATTAACATATACTTTTAAATGTTACATGTAATTATAGATTGTATTCTTACAATGAAGTAAGCTAGAAAAAAGGAAAATGTTATTAAGAAAATCATAAGGAAAATATATGTACTATTCAGTAAATAGAGGTGGATCATTGTAACAGTCTTTATGTTGAAGGCTGAGGAGGAAGAGGAGGAAGAAGAGGAGGGGCCTGGTGTTCTTGTGTCAGGGGTGGCAGAGACAGAAGAAAATCTGCAATTAAGTGGACTGACACAGTTCAAATTAGCATTGTTCAAGGATCAACTGTAGCACGGAAACAGCTATGCCATACATTTGTAGTATGAAATGGGGGAGAAGAGATTAGGAAAAAAATGTTTTAAAAGCCTCCTTAGAGATGTGATAATGAAAAGAGGTTAAGAAATACTGCTCTAAAGTCTCAGATTCTTGGAGAAGTAGTCAAAGTTACAAAAGTCAGAGAGGAAGCTATCAAGCATCATTTAGGAATGAAAATAGATGTACAATGCTTGCAGGAACAGAAGGAAATGGGGAAAAGGACAAATACACAAGCATAATAAGAGGTTTTTTTTTCTGTTCAGACAGGCAAAAATTCACATAAATAAAACAATTAAGTTAGGTTTATTCCTGTAACCTAGAAGATATTGTTATAAGCCCTTTAAAATGCCCCAGCAAATGTCAGGAAACAGAAGTTCCCCAATTACTCTCTCACATGCCTATTGTTAGGCATGGAATCTTCTAAGCATCTTTAGGTGTCTCCTCTTCCTCATAGCCATATTTAGTACAGCCCTATGCTCTGTTTGCTCCCTCCATAAGTAATTACTGTCAGAATCTCTAGAAAGTAACTGGATAAGGATGAAATCTTTTTGTTCTTTTTGGCCCAGTCTTGACTGAAGTTCTCTAGAGCAATGATTCTCACATTTCGCCTGCATCAGAATCACCCAGAGGCCTTCCTAAAGCTCAGGTTGCTTGCTGGGCCCTGTCCCCTAGAATTTCTGATTCAGGAGGCCTTCAAGGGGGCCCAATAATGTGCACTTCTAATGCTGATGGTGCTGGTTGGGATCCACAATTTGAGAACCACTGTCCTGTATCAATGAATTGCCTATCTGGTGGGTCATCAGAATCACTGGCAGCTCTAAAAAAAATTTGTATTCTTGTGCTAACCTCTTGAGAATCTGGGTCAGTGGGTCTAGAGAGACATTCAGGTTTAGTACATTTTCATAGTCCTCTAGATAATTCTGATAACCATTTGATTGTGAGAATCCCTCTTTCATGTGACTCGTCAAAACTATCCTCTGGCACTGGGGACTGACTGCCCTTTGATTTTTCATTTGTAAAATTACTTTCCTTGGCAATGGATTGCTCCCAGTAGGTGATGCAATTTTGTAGTTTTATTTATGAGCATCCTCCTTCTTATAAAGTGGATGTTGATTGCATTCTCCAGATCTCAAGGAAAAGAGCATATTTCTCTCTTTGGGGGCTGGCTTATGAAATTGTACTGTCCAGAGACGGAATATTAATTAGACTGTTTATGAGGAAAAATATAAAAGGCAAAACCTGAATTCTGTGTTCAGCTATTCAAATGGATCAAACAATGGGCCTCAGAGAAATGTGTAATAGTTTACTTATCATTCTGGACTTGTTTTCATACAAACTTTGTCTTTGAGTTGGGACAGGAGAATTCAAAGCACTGGAAAAGTTCTATAGGAAATTGATTGGCGATTATTGGAATGACAATATTGTGTTTGAAGAAAGTATAACTTTTTAAATCTAATGTGATTTTCTTGAACTTATTTTGACAGTGATTTCCGAGACTAGATCAGATGATTAAAGCTGAGATATCATGGCTGGGTGTGATGACTCACACCTGTTATCCCAGCACTTTGGGAGGCCAAGGCGGGTGGATCACCTGAGGTCGGGAGTTTGAGACCAGCCTAGCCAATATGGTGAAACCCCCACTCTACCAAAAATGCAAAAAAAAAAAAAAAAAAGTAGCTGCATGTGGTGGTGAGTGCCTGTAATCCCAGCTACTTGCGAGTCTGAGGCAGGAGAATTGCTTGAATCCGGGAGGTGTAGGTTGCAGTGAGCCAAGATTGCACCACTGCACTCCAGCTTGGGCAACAAGAGTGAAAACTCCATTTAAAAAAAAAAAAAAAAAGCTGAGATCTCTTTACTCAGAGGAAGGGGCGAGATTGGTCAATGAGTCAGTCACTTAATTAATCTATCTACCTGTCTATCTATTTAATCTTTATCTCTTACCATTCAAAATTTGTAGTAGCCCTCAAGTAGAACTTAAATATATATATATTTTTAGCAAATTTTCTTATCTGTCTGAATTCAGGATATTTTAGCAAACCTAATCTGCAGAGAAACACAGTGATTTTCTGTGCAAGGACAAGGGAATTATGAGAGATTATGTTTGAGTAGGATGGTAATACTGGGTCAGTTAAGCCTTTCTCCCTAGAAACTTGAGGATTAGAGTGTACTTATGACTCAGGGACACACACTAATGATTCTGGAATTAGTTGCAGTTCTTCAAGGTACTAGCCCAGCAGATGGAAAGAATTTTTATCAGAAAATCATGGATATATATTCACTTTTTATATGTTTAGACATGTGGAATATGTGCTGTCAACTGCTTAAGTTTCATTTCTGGAGTCAAAGACTTCAGCAACTTCCTTTACTTTAATGGACAGACAACTCCACTGCAAAGCTTGAGGCATGAGAAGCTCTGTGAACACTCTTTGGCATTGTAGTAAGGTTTTTTTTTAATTGTTTTGCAGATTACTGTTCATAATGTTTTATTATATTTCATTGCCGGTAGTTTTTTTCTACATCATCCTGTCCATTCACTTTTCCCAATAATTAGGAAGGAGAAATGCCTGTTCATAAATATCTACTGACTTAGCCTAGCTACTAAGGTACAACCCCTTTAACCCTCACCAAAGTGACACCTTAGAAGCAATGACACATGAAACTTCACTCACATATACAAGATATCCACTTCTTTCATGCCATTGTGAAATATTTATTTCATGATTAAAAGCAGTGACTCAAAAATGAACTGGATTTCCCTTTATTTTCTACATTCTAAGATGCCTGATGGTCTCACTGCTGAGCTGTAACAACTCTATCAGTCCCTTTCTCTGGGGTTCTGAGTGTGAGTGTGGTCTCCCTCACTTTAAACCCTGTAGGAGAAGGGAGCCGAAAGATGTGGAGATAGAAGATATGGAGGAATAAATAGAAATGCACTGACTGTGAAAAAAAAGCTGACTTGCAGGAGAGAAACTGGGAACAGATGAGATTGGGAAAGGTAGACTCTTTCCATCAAAGAATGTTGAAATGGTAAAGCCTTTTCCCTCTGCTTTAGAATGAGTGCAACCTTTTGAAGAGCTGGGTGGGTGGAGAGAGGGCAGAATTCTGATTTTTTAAACAGCTTCAACAGCAAAATATCAGCATTGAAAAGTTTATAAATCAGGTTGAACCCAATCTCATCAATGGTAAATGAATGCGTTTTCTTAGGGAGTTGTCTAGAAGTGTGGGGACTTAGAATGGAAGTTAATGTAAGCTTAGTCATATGTTTTCATGTCTATTGATGTTAATATTGTCCCTCTCAATGCAGAGAATGTCAGAGACCTCAGACAAGTATTATTTGATTACACACTTATCCTGGTGCTTTGTCACCAGTGAGTGTTCAGTAAACACTCCTGGGTGGTGTTTTCATCAAAAGTGGGTATTTCAAAGAGATGTATAATAGAAGTGGTCATTGGTTTCAGAGAACCGTTTTGCAGTAATGATATCTTCTTATTAAATATGTGATAGGCATCAGAGATACAAATTTCCTGTGCTTATTAACTACAAAGAATCTTTGAGAATAAGCCCCAGTCTTCAATTTTTAAAGTTTCTTTTTTAGTGGGAAAAACAGAACACAGACAAATCACTATCCTGAGAGACTGAAAAAATGGCTAACATGACTCATTGTTTAAATGGGACAGGATCTTAGATCTCTTATCTTTTGGTGGCAGACAAAGGATGGGGGATTGAAGAAAAGCATGGAAAATGAAGCCTTAATTTTCTTGATGAGGTTAAACCAATAACAACAGCAGACTTTATAATAGAAGTCAGAAATGTTGACCTAAGTGGACCCAAGGAAGGCCAGTGTTTTTTCCACAGTACCCTTGGGTTCCCCAGTGTTATTTCTTTCACACTGTGGCATATATTTCCTGTTCAGATAGCTCCCTTTGGAGTTAATGAAACCTCATTTAACTGTACTGTAAGTCATACATGTTTCCCAGACATGAGAAGGCATGACTGAAGAGATAGCTAAATAGTTAAGCAGAGTAAGAAGATATCTTGGAATTGAATTGCAATTGTAAATATTGTTTGGTACGATCAAAACTCCCATAAAACAGCAATTAATTTGAGATAATTACTACTTAGAAACTACATAATTGCACGTTTCCTTTTAGAGTCACCTTGCCTTTGTGCAGAGCATTTAATCGGTCATGCAGTTAACTTGAAAGGGAAGGGCACTTATGGTAGAATTAAAAACTGTAGCAGTATGACATTCTAAATGGTAATATGTGAGGCCACTGAGCTGTTTAATCAAGTTAGTTATTATATCCTTAGAATTAAATCCAGGAGAGAGAAAAAAGTTTTAGTTTTGGGATTAGTTACATGTGAGCCTCTCTTCTCAGAATATAAAAGCAGTGTATGTGCGCAAATCTGAGGACCATTATTGGAGGTAAAATAGTTTTCCATTCACCTTGGAATTGCAGAGAAACCAAACTGGGGGATTTACATACAAAGTCTGCCCAACAGGAATGCCCATGGTCCTTGATAGCATACTGGTCAAGACAGGGGCTTTCGCACCAAATCCTTTGGGTTTGACACTTTATTCTGCCACTTATTTGCAGAAAAACTACATCATTTTTGACTTTCATTTCATGACCTGTAAGATAAGAATAATAAAATGCCTACTTGGAAAGGATATGGTGACTTTTATAAGCTGAAATATGTAAAATGATTAGCATGGCACCTGATATTTGGTGAATGTTTAATAAATGTTTATTTTTATTATATATAGTTTGTAATGGCAATTTCTTCTCCAAGACATATGCTGTAAGATATAAAAGGACTCCCTAATTTTGCTTCAATTGTGATGCCTCATTCTCCACTCAAAAAGATTTAGTCTGAGTTAGGCAAATACACATTATTATGATCCTTAACTAGAATGACATACATTTTCAAGGCAATTCTATCTTTTTAATTTTTGGTAATTTAAAAATATAACCAATGTACCTATTATGTCCACCATAAAAATATGCATTGAAAGGCTCTATATAAAAGGTCCTGGGTGAAGTTTTTTCTTTTTTCATCAGAATTGTTCAAAGTCTTTTCAAGGACTCCTTCCTCATCAAATTCTATGTGTAAGTTCCCATCTGTGTGGTTCAGATTTAAATTTCTCTCCTTTTATAAAAGGCAATATTCTGTACCCCTTAAACTACATATTTTATTGGACATCCCATCCAAACTTAATGACAGTTTCTTCTTTAAATAATTTTTGGGTTTCTCACGTCTGTATTTTATTTGTGGAACCAACAGGTTTTAGGATACCTCCTGACTGGCCACTGTTATATTCTTTACTGCCTTATGATAAAGTTCCTAGTAATCACAGGACCGTGAACATGTCCTTGAATAGTTAGTCTGAACAAAGTTAAATGCCATGAACTTGATACAGTTATGATGTGTTACTGATGTCTACACAAACTCTGTGTCTTAACATTGCACCAAGAATCTAAAGCACACCTTAAATTAATACAATTTTATTTGTCAATTATACTTCAATAAAGCTGATTTTTAAAAAGCATCTAGGTAGGTATGTATGGTCTTCTGTAGACTGAAGAAAAATTCATGAGGGCATAAAGAAGGCTGTATGCTGTCCCTGCCTTTATTAGTTGTTTACAGGTTATTTACAAACTATTAGAATTTTGAATGATATGAAAACATAGTCTTCAAGCGCAAAGAAGTTTCTTTTTTATTACATGGTATGGTTTATCTGTCATGTAGCAAGAGAGGCTTCAATATATGACTGGTCCTATTAACTCACTGTTTCTGAAGTAATAACATCAGTTCCACTATCATGTTTCCTAGAATCTAGGAGGCCATTAATTGTAAATTTCACCAATGATTTAAAATAAAGGTTTGAGAAATAAAGATTGTATTCTATGTTCCCAACCAACAAAATATCTCATTTCAGAAATGTCAACATGTGAGAAATAGTGCAAGTGTATTTTACAATGACAATGAACAGAAGGGGAATAAGGAGTACTTTATTTATTATTTATTTATTTATTTATTTATATTTTTTGCTGAGATGGAGTCTTGCTGTGTTACCCAGGCTGGAATGGAGTGGTGCGATCTCAGCTCACTGCAACCTCTGCCTCCCAGGTTCACGCAGCTCTCATGCCTCAGCTTCCTGAGTAGCTGGGATTACAGGCCTGTGCGGCCACGCCTGGCTAGTTTTTCTATTTTTAGTAGAGACAAGGTTTCACCATGTTGGCCAGGCTGGTCTCAAACTCCTGGCCTCAAGTGATCCACTCATCTTGGCCTCCCAAAGTGCTGGGATTAAAGGTGTGAGCCACTGTGCCAGGTCAGGAAATGAGGAGTTCTTAAAGGACCCTGGGAATGTTGCTAGTGGGCTCATGTCTAGATATCTTCTTTACACTCAAGTGTAGGTAAAAATCAAATTAACAGCTACAAACAGTGGACCAAAATAGAGTAAACTTTGAAAAAGCATTATTCATTATTATTTTTGAGTCTTAAGTGGGAAATACCAGTAGAGGAGAAAGTTATGAAAATACGTAAGTGGACTTTATTTTGTAGGAAGATAAAATATTTAGAAAGACATGTAAAAGATTGGGAAATGTTGGGTAAATTTATAAGAAAGAAAACCTACCATACGGGAGAAGAGACATAGATAAGGTTTAGTACATGAAAATGAAACATAAGACAATGATTTTAGAAGAGCACCAACCATTCAGTAAGACAAGATTTCAAAGAGAAACATTCATATTCTGGAGATCACAAGAATAAGACGAGTTGGAATCAGCCAAATTAATCAAAATCTGCCTGAGACTCCTGTATAGCCATGAACACCCTGTTCCCATCAGTGAACATCATAACAAGAGAAACGACATGAAAATGAAGTAAATGGTCATCCTGGGTGAAATTACGTATGTCCAAGTTAGCTGTACCCTCACGGAAGATTTGACAGTTGTTCTGGGAAAGAGGGCGGGATCCCACATCATCACATTTTGGAGATCTTAGAGCTTACTCTCCCAAAGACTTCCGTGCATTGCATGATTTGTAAGGATTTGTGTCTGGTTATTGCCTCAGGGGATTTTCTTGCCGTGAGTAGCCATCCAGGGCTTGCTGAGTGGGGAGATGATGGTCAAATGGTGGTCATAACTGTCAGTTATGAGATGAGTAAGTTCTGGAGATCTATTTACAGCATGGTGACTGTAGTTAAAAAGGCTTTTTGAAGCCACTAAAATAATTAGCGTAGGTGTAAGACAGAGGAGACAATTTCAATCTTTTGCTCCCTTCTCTACCCTCATACTCTGCAAAATTATTTTCACTAAGTTATGGTTTGGCATTCTTCCCTCAGGTTACTATGCAAAAGGAAAAAAGTCTTGTAAAACTCATTAATGCATATATGGTAGGGATACAAAAAAACATTGTCCTCTATGTTCCTTGTTAGTTTAAGGCCTGTGAAAAACTTCTCTGTGAACTTCTTTGAAATCTTTTTACATGACAAAAAAATTCATATGTTTGATTTTGTTGTTTCATTTTTTAGAAGTTGCCTCAATGCTTGGAGGCAAAAATTTAGCTCAATTTTATTTTATTTTATTTTAGACAAAGTCTTGCCCTCTTGCCCAGGCTGGAATGCAGTGGAGTGATCTCTGCTCACTGCACCCTCTGCCTCAACCTCTCAAGTAGCTGGGATTACAGGTGCCCACCACCATGCTCGGCTAATTTTTGTATTTTTAGTAGAAATGGGATTGCACCATGTTGGCCAGGCTGGTTTGGAACTCCTGACCTCAAGTGATCCATGCACTTTGGCCTTCCAAATTGCTGGAATTACAGGCATGAGCCACTGAGCCTGGCCTAGCTCAAATTTTAGTAATAGCATACAACATACATGTAAATCTAACTTTTCTTTTGGTCTTGATGTTCTATCTTAATTTATATATTTCTGGGTCTTGATTTGATTTCCTTTATTTATATTTTAGTATAAGTAATCTTGTGAGCTGTTTCAAAGAATTTGTGTAAAAAACTTGTTATAAAACATTTATAAGAAATGCTAATACATTTTACTTTTGCCTTTTTTTTTTTTTTTTTTGGTTGGGGATGGTTAGTGTGGTCTGATTTGGTGAATTGTCAGCGTGTCAGTTACTGAGTTGAAAAATCCCAAACTGTTTGTTTCTCCTACTGTACTCGTATAACAAGAAGGTGTCTGTGCCCAGATGTGGCGGGGGGGGGGGGCGGGATCCACACACCAAAAAAGTGATCAGTGTCACAGTGGACCTCAACTGGGTGTCCTCTAATTCAGTTCTGACACCATCTACCTGGTGGTAGTATCAGTTTCCACAGGTTGAAAGCTCAGTCCCACAAGGCTGCTCTTTACTTTAGACACCAGTCACAAGTGCAGGTTTCTAGAACTTCTAACTGACTTGCTATAAATTGGGATTTCCGTGACCATCTCCTTGGGTTTGCTTAATTTGCTAGAGCAGCTCACACAGCTCAGGGAAATGCTTGTATTGACTGGTTTATTGTAAAGGATATTTAAAAGAATACAAATGAACAGCCAGATGAAAAGATATATAGGGCGGAGTATGGAAGGGTCCTGAGTGCAGGAGCTTCTGGGCCTGTGGAGTGGGGTGCACTACCCTTCCAGCACAGGGATGTGTTCTTATTCACCTTTCTGGAAGTCCTCTGAACCTAGTCCTTTTTTTGGAAGCGTTTTTATGAAAGCCTCTTTATGTAGGTGAGATTGATTAAATCATAGGACAGTTATGATGAATTTAACATGCAGTCCCTCTCCTTTCCCTGGAGGTTAGGGAGTGAGGCTGAAATTCCCAAACCCCATAATCCTGGTCTTTCAGGTGACCAGTTCCCCTGAAGCTACAGAGGGGCTGTCAGTCACCAACCATCTCATTAGCATACAAAAGACACTCTTATCACTCCAGAGATTCCAAGTATTTTAGGAACTGTGTGTCAGGAAATGAGGATGAGGACCAGATACATATCTTACAGTATCACAGTTATAAAAAATGGTTGTGTGTCAAAAAAAAATAGGAAATGAGATTTGTTTGAAAGACAAAAACACTTGTGAGAAATAATGTCTGTTTGATGGGCTGAGTAAAATTATGGCAATGTAGGGTATTTTATATGTATTTATGAAATTATGTAGTCAGTTACTTTAGTTACTTGTTCCTTTTAACTTTAAGTGTTTTCACTGGCTATGTAGCATATAATTCCTTGTTAATATAACCACTTCTGTGAATTAATCTCTCTTCTTATGGAATAGACATTTTCTAGCCAAGATCTCCAAGGAAAATTTTGAGGGATCACGAGAGATGGATGAATCAGGAGAAAGGGGATCTACATATTTCTGACCAGCTCTGAGGAAAGTAATACTGCACTACAATAAATATGAAGGTCCTGTGTAAGAAAAACAGAAGCCATAAACACATATTACACAATTCTCAGTTAAATGTTTTATGGGATCTTTTGAGATGAAATAGAACTCCTGGAGCTGACAAAGATTCCTTGGTTGGTTTAATTTTGGTCAACCTTCCACATCTTCTTCTATGCCCATTTGTGCACTTCCTTGAAAACTCCAGTTTTAGCAAAGAATCCTGTTAAGTCAGTGTAACAAGATCCCTTATTCTTGGTATCTGATCATCCTTGACATCTGATCAGGTTCCTCATCCTCCACTATTCCCCAGGTGATGTCTGATCACCTTGACCTGTCTTTAGCAGGAGTCCTGTGAGGTTGGTTTTTACCAGAATCCGCCTTACCCAGGAGGTTTCCTCTTGGCAATTTTCCATCCCCCGTGGTCCACACACTGCTTCTTGCTATAAATTCCCACTTGTCAATGCTGTATTCTGAGTTGAGCCCAGTCTCTCTCCTCAACTGCAAGACTGTTGCAGTGGTTTCTATGCCTATTGTGATGGTCCTGAATAAAGTTTTCCTTATGGTGCTTTATCAAGTATGATTGAATGACTTTTTTCTTTAACAGAACCCTATGGTTTTATTTAAAGAGTAGCCAAGTCTCTCACCCAACATCTCAGAGTGTGTTGGTGGCAGGACTGAGACCGCAATCAGAACTCCTGCAGCTCAGTCCCACGCCCTTGCCCTTTTCACCCCCAAACCAAACATGGCAGAGACTGCACTT
>NW_012115189.1:5036374-5042043 GCF_000951035.1 Colobus angolensis palliatus
TCAGTTCAAAATGCAGAAATCACCGGTCTTCTGTGTCCTTCGCGCTGGGAGTTGGAGACTGCAGCTGTTCCTATTCGGCCATCTTGCTCCGCCCCCGAGACTGCACTTCTAAGCTCGGGAGTGAAAATTGTTCTGTTTATGTAGGGCTGGGCAAATGTTCTTAGAAATTTGGAAAATAAGATTGAATTTGAATTCTGTGTCTATGTGAGTAATTTTAAGTTTCATGTGATTCATCCTTATGACGCACTTTTTAAAAGAATGTGTATTCTGTGTAGACCTCTGACTGGTGAAATATTCCATTGCTTTAAGTTAAAAAATATCATTGCTAGTCATCAGAATAAAGTTGAGACTATAGGCTTTTTTCTTTAACAGAGCCTTATGCTTTCTTTTAGTGCCCTGACAGACTAAAGCTGAATCCTGATTTCTCCACTTAGTAGTTATGTTACCTTGGCCAAGTTCCTTAACCTCTTTTTATGTCAGTTCCCTCATGTGTATAATGAAGATCATATTAGAAGCTGATTCCATTTTGTGTGGTTGAGTTAATGCATAAGCACTATGAATAGTGCCTGGCATGAAATAAGTAGTCTGTAAATGTCAACTTTTATTTTTCTGTTTTTAATGTTTAGACTACTGTATGCACAGATTCACCCATGCTTTGCTATATTTGAATAACAAAACAAGATATAGGAGAGAATATAAGTTGAGCTAAAATATGTGCAAGAAAATACAAAGGTTATCAAATTTGAGGAACTGTTCAATTCATAAAAGTCTGTTGTAGCATTCTACCAACTGGTCATCCTGACAGTGTTCAAATTTTAAAAGATGAGGAATTCACTTTTTCTTGAAATAATCCATTCCATTTGGACAATTTTATTAAAAAGTTATTCATGTATTGAACTGAAATCTTTATCTGGATTCTATTGGTTCTAGTTTTTTTATTTTTTATTTTGAAAGGAACAAAGCAAATTTAACTTTTCTTTAATCGACATCCTCTAAATATTGAAGAGTGCTTTCACATGGTGATCTATCCCTTCCATTTTTCAAAAAGACAAATGAATAGATGAGACACATGATTTCAAGCATTCTCCTATGTCTCCACTCTCCTGGTACTTTTTTCAAAGTGATCTCATTTGCCTATAATAGGTTTAATCAATCATTCAATTGATATATATAATTTTTGCCCTGACTGCATTTCAGAATCTAAAGTCTCCTGAATGTTTTCTAGAAGGTGGTTGATGGAAAGATAAATTAATCCTGTAAGAAACTTTTACTTTCAGAGAAAACCTCTTCAGGATGCCCAGAGCCTTTTAAAAATGGTGAACCATAACCTAAAATATCCACCACTTCCTAGACATTAGAAATATAGTCAATTTTTGGTTTCAATGGCAAAGATGACATAATTTTAATATCCAACTCTCCTATTCCATTGGCTGTGAGCTTGAAAACTTCACGCCTCTTGGAGTCCTCTAAAATTGGAATTGTTGTTATTTTGATTTCTCTTACCATCAGGTGTCTAAATATGCACATCCCCTATAGCCTGGTGGAGGCAATGGACCATAACATTGGCAGGTTTGGGTTATACTTTCAGTGTAAGGATGGATATTAACACTTAACTCACATGTGTTTTAATGTATGGATTATTCAAAGTAAAGAAATGCTTTGTATAATGCCTGATGCAAAGCAAATGCTTAGTAAATAAAAAGTAATACAACTGATGGACTTCTGTTTTAAAAGGAAACTATTGTGTACCACTTTTTGTAATGTTCTAGACATTACATTATGTATTGTGTCTTTCTGGATGTTTTGTTTTCATAAATGTATGTTTGTGTATATATGTATATAATTGATTTAGTATGAATAGATATACATAATGACCTCATACATGTGTGTTCTTTTACAAGTGAAATTGTCTTATATTCCCTTCTGCAATTTGCTTTATTCACTTCATATTACACGGACCTACTTCTGTAGACTAAAAATGGACATTCTTCATCTTTTTAGTAGTGACACAGTGTTCCATTATGTGGATGTACTGTGTTTTATCTAATAATCTTTTAATGACAGACATGAAGAATGTATCCATTTACTGGATAATGTAAGCAATGCAACAATAAACATCCTTGGACGGATATTTTTGCACACTTATATATACCTTAGGGACACATTTTAAGAGTGGAATTGCTGTGCCAAAGGATAAACGTATTCAAATTTAAATAGATACTGACAAATTTCCACTCTCTTAGTTTGTTTTCTCCTGCTATAACAGAATACTACAGGCTGAGTAATTTATAAAAAATAGAAAATTAATTGACTCATGGTTTTGGAGACTGAGAAGTCCAAGAGCATCTGTTGAAGGTCTTCTCATGGTGGAAAGGTGGAAGGCAGAAGCGAGCATGGGAGACAGAGAAACTCCAAGAGTGAACAGAGCTCCCTTTTATGACAATTGCTCTTGTGAGAACTCACTCACGGCCATAAGGTCATTAATCTGTTTAAGAGGGCTCTGCCCTCAGGACCTAATTCCTTCTTAAAGGCCCCACATCTTAACTGTTATATTGGCAATTAAGTTTCCAAAACTTGAACTTTTGGGGGATACATTCAAACCATAGCAGTCACTCAAAAATTTGTAGTAGAGTTCACTTTCACTTTCTGTGAATTAATAAATTCTGTTTCACAGACTACTAATTCTTAATAAATTAAGAATCAATTTATTATTTCACTCAGTAAGAGTTTCTGTTATTTCTACTCTCACTAGCACTGTGTATTATAATTATTTTTCTTAAATTTGTCAATTTGGTTAGTGAAAAATAATAGCCTACTGTTGTTTTAATTTGCATTCTAAAACTATAAATCAAATGGAGCGTCTAAAAGCATGTTTATTGGCTACTGGTGTTTCTTTTTCTATGAATCTGGCAGTTGAATTCATTGTCCATTGTTCTATTGGATTGCCTGTCTTTTCGTATTGATTTTAAAGTCAATAATGTATTTAGGTCTCTGTCGCAAAATTTGTTTCCTAGTTTGTTGTTTAGAGGGAGCCCAGCCATTTAATGATTATTTGATTATTTGAGGCAGTTTTCTCCCGTGGAAGGAGTGCTAGACTATAGGGTGAGAATTCATGAGTCCTAGCTCTGGCTCCCTCTCTTGCTTGTTCCATGATTTTGGTTTTCCCAGCTGGAAAATGGGGGTATAACACCTGATCGTGAAAGTGCTGCAAACACTAAATGTGATAATGTCCATGAAAGCATCTGATAGACTCTAAACAGTTTTGCAGATCACATGTTGTTGTTTTTATGATATCCATGAAATAATCCATCTGAGAAAAGGAAAGTTTGCTTGTGTTTAACCCTTCAACTCTAGTTCTTTGCTTCTTAGATTTGAAGCCAACCTCTTTCCACACAGCAAATTTAAAAGCATTGGCTTCAGATTAAAGAAAAGTTGTGTTAAGTCCTCTTTACTCTGTGCTGGTCAGGTCTGATCTGGAAAAACTGAGCTCATTTCTGGGGACTGTGGAGACTGTGCTTTAATTTGATTGTTCTGGAGAGCACTGGGAGAGAAGGTGCCAAAAAGGATAGGGCCTGGAAATCATGTTATGAAGATTAGGAAACCTTATCTTGGAAAAAAAAAAAGTCAAATTACAAAGATTTACTGTATTTCTTCAACATTTGAAAAGTGGTTTCCTGGGATAGGGAGTAGACTGATTTTCATTGTCTTATGGAGAAGTGCTACTTACTATCATCAATTTGGGATTCATATAAAGAAGATATTTCTAGTCATTCTGTTTGACAGTGGAACAAGGTGTTTCAAAACAGTGATTTTCTCGTTACTGGATGTGTTCTAGCAGAAGGGGAAAGCCAGGGACGTTGCCAAAGAGACTTCTGTGTCAGGAGATAGTGATTTCTGAGGTCCATCTGCGTGGTTTGTCCATGTAGGTGTCTTTCTCTCACTTGTATTCATTCTCCTTAAAATTTTTGAGGACATAAAAATTCCAAGTTAGATGTTTGAACAATATAAAAATGAGTAAGATTTGATCACAGAACTTAGATTATTAGAGAAGACCAATTTTGGAAGGGTAGACAAACAACTGACTTTGGAACCAGAAGATTCCAGAAGCTGAAGAGATGTTTCCAGGACCATCCTTTTCCATAGTCACCATTACACTAAAGCCAGCTTTGCTGGCTTTCTTTCCTTCCCTCTTTTCTTCTGTCTTACTCTCATTTCTTTTCCTTTTTATCTGGATCATTCTGAATGTTTTCCTGTTTTTTTTTTAGACATTTATTTATTAATAAAATCAAAACATTTATGAACCACCACTTAAGTCAAGGTATCTATACCACTGAAAATAACTTATATCTGCCTACATGTTCTTTCTCTATTCCAAGTCTATTCCCTGTCTCCCCACCAGACATAAGTATGAGCTCAATTTTGTATTTATCTTTCTCTTGTTTTATTTTTTAAAGTACTTTTTATCACACATATAGTCTAAATAATATATATTTGTTTTACTTGTTCCAGGATTTTATAAAATGCCCATGTGACATCATACTACTAAAATTCGTCTATGTTGTTGAGTATAGCTGCAGTTCATTTATTTTTCACTGCTGTATACTATTTCATTGTGTGAATGTGCTGTAATTTATCTTTTCATTCTCTGTTTGAAAATTATTTAACTTTATCTTTAGCATTTTACTATTATGAACAAATATTGTTCTATACACCTGCTGATACTCATGTGCAAGGATTTATTTAAGATTGATACTATAAGTGGAAAAACTAAGTCATTGAGTATATAAATGTTGCATCACAAGGTAATACCAAATTGTTTTTTTTTATTTTTAATTTTTTTTTGCTATACTTTAAGTTCTAGGGTACATGTGCACAACATGCAGGTTTGTTACATATGTATACATGTGCCATATTGGTGTGCTGCACCCATTAACTCGTCATTTACATTAGGTATATCTCCTAATGCTATCCCTCCCCCACCTCCCCACAATAGGCCCCGGTGTGTGATGTTCCCCTTCCTATGTCCAAGTGATCTCATTGTTCAACTCCCACCTATGAGTGAGAACATGCGGCGTTTGGTTTTCTGTTCTTGAAATAGTTTGCTGAGAATGATGGTTTCCAGCTGCATCCATGTCCCTACAAAGGACACGAACTCATCCTGTTTTATGGCTGCAGGGTATTCCATGGTATATATGTGCCACATTGTCTTAATCCAGTCTGTCACTGATGGACATTTGGGTTGATTCCAAGTCTTTGCTATTGTGAATAGTGCTGCAATAAACATATGTGTGCATGTGTCTTTATAGCAGCATGACATAATCCTTTGGGTATATACCCAGTAATGGGATGACTGGATCATATGGTATTTCTAGTTCTAGATCCTTGAGGAATCGCCACACTGTTTTCCACAATGGTTGAACTATTTTACAGTCCCACCAACAGTGTATAAGTGTTCCTATTTCTCCACATCCTCTCCAGCACCTGTTGTTTCCTGACTTTTTACTGATTGCCATTCTAACTGGTATAAGATGGTATCTCATTGTGGTTTTGATTTGCATTTTTCTGATGGAGAGTGATGATGAGCATTTTTTCATGTCTGTTGGCTGCATAAATATCTTCTTTTGAGAAGTGTCTGTTCATATCCTTTGCCCACTTTTTGATGGGGTTGT
>NW_012115189.1:5042447-5056295 GCF_000951035.1 Colobus angolensis palliatus
CACTGAGCAGTGGTTTGTAGTTCTCCTTGAAGAGGTCCTTCACATCCCTTGTAAGTTGGATTCCTAGGTATTTTATTATCTTTGAAGCAATTGGGAATGGGAGTTCATTCGTGATTTGGCTCTCTGTTATTGGTGTATAAGAATGCTTGTGATTTTTACACATTCATTTTGTATTCTGAGACTTTGCTGAATTTGCTTATCAGCTTAAGGAGATTTGGGGCTGAGATGATGGGGTTTTCTAAATATACAATCATGTCATCTGCAAACAAGGACAATTTGACTTCTTCTTTTCTAACTGAATACCCTTTATTTCTTTCTCTTGCCTGATTGCCCTAGCCAGAATTTCCAACACTATGTTGATAGCAGATTGTTTTATAGGGTGCTTGTATCTTTGATTATATTCAAAGTAGCTTCTCCCTATGAAAACTTATCTTGCTAGAATATATTTTCTTAAATTACATTATTTACATGCCCAAAATCCATAATGACATTCTGATCAAAAGATTCTCAGTAGGGCATTCAGAATCCTCCAATGACTGGCAGCCCTATACCCATTCAAAGTCATCTCTTATTGTTCCCCTTTAGGATCACTTCACTCCAACCAGGCTTGTGACCCCACAGTCTCACCCTCTTTCCCTGCTTTCCTGTCTCATCTTACCTTCTACCTCTTCCTTATCAATTTCAATCTACTTAGAGCAGACAGTTTGAGAACACAGACTCTGGGGATGGATTGCTGGAGTTTGAATCTCATTTACCACCACCAACTGAGAGAACTTATTCATTCTGGGTCTCAGTTTCTCCATGTGGGAAATGCAAATAATAACAGAACTTACCCTGGAGGTTTGTTGTGAGGATTAAATGAATTAATATACATAAAATTCTTAGAATGGTAAACACTATATAAGTATGTGATATTTTATTATTATTCTAGTACAGGTTCTTATCTCGTTCTAGAAGTATTTTATGACTAACATAATTTTACATTGATTTCATAAATAATGCATCATTAATATTTTACCTGAGGGCAGAAACTGTATTGGTACAACTTTCTTTCCAAATATTTAGTACAAATTGGGTTTGTTGATGAATAAAATGAAATAAAATTGTGTATGGGAGTCAGTCCTATGTTTTCATAGTCTTGATATTGGCTATAAAAGAGTGGCTACCTCACACATAAAACTCCACTTGGTTGCTAATTTCAGTGCCATGACACCAACTTATGACACAGACCTTGGCACTAAGCCTAAACAGTTTACCTTGGAACCTAGATCATAAAGGTATAACTTGGGACATAGGGTGGCAAAGAGTCTCTAAAACACAGAAGTCTGGTTTTTGCAGGTTTTCTTAATTCTGCATAGGGGTCCATCTTCTCCAGACTGGATTAGATTGCAGGAAGCTGATAAATAATTTTATCAGAATTATTCTGATAAAAATGTGAAACAAAATGGGGTCCCCAATCAGCCCTGAATGAGGTACCAAACATGATTTCTACACCACTGATGCTCACTCTCCAGCACCATACTGCAACCAGATGCCCAATTCACTTGACAGGGTGTGCTGCCAGCAGGACTGGCATTTTTGCTATTGACAAACATTAGTTGACATGGTTACAAGAGACTGGACAGCCAGTTAATCCTTAAAGATATGTCTTCTTTGATTGTGTGCTATAACATTATTCTTGCAAGTACTAGTTTCTAAAGGACTTCTGAAGCAATAGAAAAAGCTGTAAATTGCTTTCCATTGCTAGGAAAAGTCATGTGTCTGTTTAAGTATACAAGCATCTTCAGAGGGCTATTTGTGATTACAACATTTCAGACTCAGTAGAGTCACATAATAAAGCAAACCCTTTCTAAGCATTTGAGTGTCCTTTCTCTGCTGTTTGAAGCACACAGATGAAGATAAAGATACACTGGAGAGGAAAATATATTTCTCCCAGAGAAAAAGAACAGGGTATGTGAAGTGTTAAAAAACTCAGAAAAGGGATAATGATTAGAATTTCAGGTATTCTTGAGCTATTGGATCAATTCAAAATGCATGAGTGTTTCAATTTTTAGAGAATACTATAAATGAAAAAAAATTGTCCATCAAGTTTAAAATATAAATATTGCTGACTTAGAGTTTTGACAAAACAATTCACATTGCTATGAATTGGAGATGGCAAAGATCCACATTGCCACTGAATCCGTTCATCTGTTGAGTTCTTAAATTCAGTTCCATTTTTTTTTTTTTAGTTTCTATTTTTAAAATATTAAGAAAATTATTATATTTCTTCTGGGTCGACATGTAGTATAAGAAAAGGGAGTTACAGTATGTGTATACTTTAAAAACTTGAGGAGAGAGAGAAAACACTTTGAAAACATAGGTAATAGTTATAAATAAGCATTTTAAAAGTGTCACTAGCCTCCTTCTCCATAATTAGTGTGCTAAGATGTCACAAACTTGGGAAAGAGAGGAGGAAATTATTTTTCCCTAGGTAAAGGTTAGTTGGAATTTTCAGTTTTTATTAGAAAGGAAAAAGACTTTAAACCTAAGAAATGTGATGTCATCCTTCATCTTCTTTTATGACTTTTTGGCCCACTTAAAAATTAAAATAATGTATAGCTTCCTCAAGTCTGTAAGAGGATTCTCAAATAACATGCTTAGAATGAAGAGATCAAGATGACAATTCTTTAATCTGAACAAGTAATTTATAGGATTATGAAAAATCCAGGTTCTTGACTATCCCCACTTCAGAGCAAGACATAATTAAATTAAGAGAGGAGAAAAGAACCATGAATCTGCTACAGCCTATAATCATTCATTAGATTTCAATGATTATTGAAAGCAGGTTAATGCAAAACTCAGCTATTCATCTTTGATATATCTAAAAATTATTGGGCATTTCATCTAAATCACTTTGAAACACCCAGGAGCTTGGTAAGAGAATGCAAACAGACCCTTTTTGTTTTTTTCTTTTTTTTTTTTTTTGAAATTAAGTCTTGCTCTTTTGCCCAGGCTGCAACCTCTGCCTCCCGGGTTCAAGCAATTCTCCTGCCTCAGCCTCCTGAGTAGCTGGGATTACAGGAGCCCATCATCAAGCCTGGTTAATTTTTGTATTTTTAAATAGAGACAGAGTTTGATCATGTTGGCCAGGCTAGTCTTGAACTCCTGACCTCAAGTGATCTGCCTACCCCGGCCTCCCAAAGTGCTGGGATTACAGATATGAGCCACCACTCCTGGCCAGACCCATTTTTTTATAAATCAGGTAGTGCTACCCACTCTTTAAAAGGTACATCACATTTGTATAGGCCAAAGGCTCTTTCGTTTCATTATATAACAATGACAGCAACTCAGTTTAAGTGTATAATGACCCAAACCAGCCATCCTAGCAGCAAAAAACTTAATAGCAATCTTATCTGGAATGCTGACAGGGAGCACTTCCCAAGAAACCATTACAGCCTCTTCAGTTTACAAAACAATTGGCTTTAATCTTTAATACTGTTAAGCAGTAGGGGGCAGATAGGCACATTAGCATAGCTTTACTTTTTATAAATAGCATTTAATACACCATATTCAGATACTGTTGGGCTAAGCATCTTATGTCAAACAGTTTTAGACTTGAGCAAATAGTACAAAGTTGTTTTTTTTTTTTTTTTTTTCTTGAAAGGCAAGGCACAATGCTTGCATTCCTATGATAGGACTTAGGAGAGTTTGTGTATCAATGAAATTTGAAGGCAAAAACCTTGAACATGTTTCCTTAGGGAAATGTAAGATTTCTTGACATAAATTTAAGTTGCAATAAGAAAAAAACCGTTAAGAAGAAATTTTCTCCGTTCAACAAAGAAGCATTAGCTTCATTAAGTTCGTGTACTCTGCTTGGAGCATGAAGTAATGCTATAGGCTCACCACTATAGCTCTTCATCTATTTAAAAAGTTTCGTTTATTATTGCATGACGGGAACCCTGATGTGAATTGCAGATATTCTCTTTCTTAAAGAAGCAAATATATTTTTTATCGTCGTAGTATGTCTTTGGATAACGTGGAAGAAAGGGCTTAACATGATTGCGAAAACTGAAGGGCTGAGCTTGGATGATTTTCCCCCCAGTGACTTAGTGGGATCCTCACACTCAGTGCAGGCCAGGTAGTCCTGCAAGGCATACCATGTACACACTGCACACCTTCCTGGAGCATCTCATTTCCCTAATGATAAGAAATATGCTTTTATATTCAAATAGGCACAAATGCATTATGAATATACTGAACAACTTACCTGCATTTTAAGATAAACAAAACATAGGACTTTAAAGACATTTCACATTTATGCTGAACTGCTTTGGCAGAGGTGGGCCTCCAGGTTCCCAGGGTAAGTACACTTGCCTTTCAGTTAAGGATATTTTGAAAGGAAGATTTGAAAACTGACTTAAAGGTCAAAGGACAACTTAAGCAAAAATATTCAAATATAGTTTTGCCTCAAAATTCATTCTGATAAAACTTTTTCTCTAGTTGCAAATAGAATTGGGAAAAATACAGGTCTTGAATTCTTGGCCTTATATTTAAAATGCAATAAAGCTATTCTGGAATTAGACATTATTTATTTGGGGAGAGTAGATTTATCACCTTGCTTCACACTTTCTACTTCTGCTCTCTCTTCGTTGGCCTCTTAGCTTTTGGGGGAGTATTTATTTTTGATAATAATTGTTATTTACTTATCTCAGTAATAAAGACTCTTGCACTGTTTTAACGTGTTAGATGGTTTGAGTATTTTGACCCAAATTGCTACTTAACTAAAGCGTGTATATAAATATCATTTTAGCAGAGATGTAGCATAGGTAAAAGTCTTCTATCTTCTAATGTGTACATCTGCATCAATGAACACACTTTCTATAAGATAACTTCAACTATATTTATGATCTTCTCTACCTTAATGTAATATCATCAATCTCTTAGTCAGGACACAGAAAACAATTTTAGGATAAACAGCCCTGTGAAGCATTAAAATAGAGAAGGAATTGCTGGACAAGATGCAGAGCCTTTTTAAAATAATTCATTTGAAAAACATCCAGCAAAGACAATATGTTTTAGTGTTAAAGCAGGCTCCAGTCACAATTACAATAACTCCCCACAGTTTTCTTTAGTCTCTGTTTTCTGAGTCCCTTTTTTGATCTTCCCAACAACCCTGTGCGATAGGCAAAACTTCTGCTTCCATTTCACAGAGGAAGAAACCAAGATTCATAAAGGTTAAATAATCTGTCCAAGATCATAGACCTAAAAAGTGATACAGTGGTCATTGACCCTACACTACTGGTTCCATGGTCAGAGATATTTTCCCAAATGCTATGCTGCAAGGTTTCATGCCAGTTAAGTCCTTTATAAATATGACTTTGTATTTATAAGTATGACCTTTGTAAGAAATATAAGAAATAGACTGTGGAACTCAGACTTACTCTATTTGGGTGGTCAGAAACATACAGAACAATTATTGCTCAAAATGAGTTCTGTGGAAGTCAGAGCAGGGGAAGAATGAAAATATAAATGTGGGGAATACTATTTACTAAGTTCTCTCTGGGAGATAGATTCACAGTGTAAGTGGCATGGTAACAACCCTGAGAAATACTGGAAAAATAAGTGTATTTGTTTATCGCTTTCCAAACTTAATTGGGCTTGGAACTTTCTTTTTATCCCATTTATTAACAATTTCCGTATTAATGCTGAATTCCAGCTTATTTTAGAAATTTCTCCTGTAGTTAAGAGTGAAATTTAAAAAATAAATCTGGTTTGAAATTCCCATTGCCAAATTGGGTAGTAAATGCCTGGAATATGAATCTTATTCTCCTTTAACTTTGAAGGTTCCTGTAAAGAAAGAAGAGGATCTTTGAGTTTCTTTTTTCCTTCTGCTTCCATCCTTTGGCTGTTCCAGAGCTGTTAACCACCATGCTGTGATGGTTTGAAATAAACCAGCCTTGCTATGAAAAACTTTGATAGATTCAACATCTCTTTATTTTCCTCCCTGTAGTGATCATTGTGGCACAAAATGATTTTTGAGGTTATGGGATAAGAAAAAAAGTTCTATGAAAGCAGGTCTTATTGATCCTATTGCAGGAGGTCTTATCACCGAGGATGGAAGATGCGGTTACTGAACTGCTTTTTACCAGCCTATGGAAGAGTCGATGCATTAAGTTGAAAAGAATGGGCTTAGATCATAAATCTGTTCTTTGGGGAAATTACAGATTCAAGTTCTTTGAAGATATTTATTCCTTCAAAGTTCTTAATTTGTGTTTATTCATTTCCCCTAGTTGATTTCAGGCACAAAGATAAGAAGAAAAACTTAATTCTCTATTGTGGCCATGCCTGGTCAGTGATTAGTATGAAAATGCTTTCTAAGTTTT
This sequence comes from Colobus angolensis palliatus, assembly GCF_000951035.1. Lineage (NCBI taxonomy): Eukaryota > Metazoa > Chordata > Mammalia > Primates > Cercopithecidae > Colobus > Colobus angolensis. The sequence goes on from NW_012115189.1 coordinate 5,048,813, forward strand.
CCAAGATTGCCTTTTAAAATAATCATGTTTTGTTGCTACCTTCGTTGGAATGCCTCTATGTGTCTGATACTAGCCTTAATCTTGTTATTTTGTGAATATTATTTTGAAAATGAAATTCTTAAAGAAAAAAGGCTGAAAGGAAATTCACCAGAATATTAACAACGGTGATTTTCTTGGAAAGTGGAATCGTCGGTGATTATATTAATTTTTTCTTACATTTCATGTGTTTGTCACATTTCTACAATATTATTAGCATATCATATAGTATTACTATGAAAATCAGAAAAAGATAATAAAGTGTTTGACATTTAAAATTAGGGTCCTATTTCTCTGTAAACTTCAGACACGATTTAAAGAGTTTTTGCTTTTCCTTTTAGCACCACCTTTAAAAATGAGGGAGGTAAAGTAAATGTATAATATTTCCAATAGTAATGCATTGCTAAAATCAAATTATTGTGTAATGATGATTAAACATCTAGGTCTGCCTCCAATAAAGAAATGAGGAATGACCTAATTACCTGGTTTGCCTGTAAAAACCTATTCATTTATCACTTCACCGAACATTGTGACCAGAGTTTTATAAAAAGAGCGGGTTTCCATTTATAATTTTCCTCCCTCACAAACTGAAGTTTCTGTTGAGCAGACATGAAGGATTTAGGCAACATTCACTGAGGAAAGCCCTTCAGCCTTCGCATAGGGTGCCTGGGAAGACTAACACCAATTTACATGCCTCTGGTCTCAGGAGCTATTGCTCTGAAGAATCTGAGAGCAGGCATCTCTCAGTCTTCTCTCCTTTGCATTTCTGACATGAATTGTTTCCACATAAATTTACTTTCCTATTGGTTTTGACATGAGTAAGACTAGAAGGACTTTTCAGGGAAGATTTGGGTAGTTATCAAGATGTTTTTCCAGCCCCTGAGAGAAACTGGAAATAAGTTTATATGAAGAAGTAAGATTTTTTTGAAGAAACATGAGAAAATATTGTATATATAACATATCCCTGAGATCATTCCCTAAAAGCCACACTTCAGTGCTAAATTTAGCTAGTCTAGTTGGACATGATTTAATGATGTTTTCTTAAGTTCTCTGTGTCTGACTATTCATAAAGCAAATAAGTCTTGATGACAAGAAAAGCTTCTCAATAAACTCAATATTGAATTATCTGGAAATTAGTGATATGGTTTATGGACTCTGTATTAATCTGTTCTCATGCTGCAGTGAAGAAATACCAGAGACTAGGTAATTTATAAAGGAAAGAGGTTTAATTGATTCCCAGGTCCACATTGCTGGGGAAGCCTCTGGAAACTTAACAATCATAGCAGAAGGCAAAGGGGAGGTAGGCACCTTCTTCACGGAGTGGCAGGACAGAGTGAGTACAAGCAGGGGAAATGCTAGATGTTTATAAAACCATCAGATTTCCTGAGACTCACTATCACTAGAACAGCACAGGAGAAACTGCCCCCCATGATCTAATTACCTCCACCTGGTCCTGCCCTTGACATGTGGGATTGTGGGGATTACAATTCAAGATGAGATTTTGGGTGGGAACACAGCCAAACCATATCAGACTCTTCAGATCCCTAGTTTCTCTTATGTTCTTTCATACTACCTGAGCTACTGCATGAAGTGTCATGAGAAAATGCAATTATAAGGTTGATCTCACTTGCCAAACCAATGCAAAGCATGAAGTATTTCTCTGGGCATGCATTTAAAGGGAAAAGAGAAGAATACGCAAGGCAAAAAACTCCTTACTAATGGCTTGGCAGTATTTAAATCTTTGATTATCTAGTTGTCCTATTTCCACCAGCCTTTCTCTCCAATCTTATTTCTCAAAGTTCCTCACATCTACCCCAGACCCTCATTTTTGTGATTTTTTGATTAGGTACATGCATTAGTCAGGGTCCTCCAGATAAAAGAAACCAATAGTATGTGTGTAGACGCAGAGAGAGATTTAGTTTAAAGAATTGCCTCATGAGACTATGGAGACTAGCAAGTCCAAGATCTGCAGGGTGGAACAGCAAGCAAAGACCCCGGGCAGAGGCAGTGTTGCGGATGAAGTCTGAAGGCAGTCTGTGGCAGATTTCCTCTTGCTTGGGGGAGGTCAGTCTTTTCTATTTAGGCCTTCAACTGATTGGATGAGGCCCACCCACATTAGGGAGGGTGATTGGTTTTACTTGAAATCTACCATAAATGTTAATTTCATCCCCAAACTCTCCCAGAAACATCCAGAATAATGTTTGACCAAATATCTGGGCACCATGGTTTACATAAGTTGACACATAAAATTGACCATAGCTTTCTAAATCTCCCCAGATGATTCAGACACTACCTTCTCCTCCCTGAAGTAAAATCATCATTCTACTTCTATTCCTCTTCCTGGTTGAAAACCATTGCTCTAGCTATGCCAGATGATTTTGAATACTGTTACTATTGACCTCCTTATGAAACCATGTCTGACTCTGCTGCTTCCTCATTTTAATGTTCTTCCTACTGTTTCTCTGCTTGGCTTCCTCTTAGACTGTATTCATCTTTTAAGAATTAGCTTAAGGCTGGGTACGGTGGCTTGCACCTGTAATCCCAGCACTTTGGGAGGCTGAGGCAGATGGATCATTTGTGGCCAGGAGTTCAAGACCAGCCTGGCCAACATGCCAAAATCCTGTCTCTACTAACAAAATACAAAAATTTGCTGGGTGTGGTGACGCATGCCTGTAATCCCAGCTACTCGGGAGGCGAAGGCATGATAATTGCTTGAACCTGGGAAGCAGAGGTTGCAGTGAGCCAAGCTGCAGCCTGGGTGACAGAGCAAGACTCTGTCTAAAAAAATAAAAATAAAAATAAAAATAAAATAAAGTAAAATAAAATAGAATGTATTTAAGCACTGTAACCTTTTAAAGATTTTACCACTTTCCTCTGTGTTGCTACAGATGTTTAAGTGCCTTTATTTCAGCACATGGGATAGGTTGTGTTGTGACTATTACACATTCATCTTAGTCTGTTTTCTACTGATATACAAAATACCACAGACTAGGGAATTTATAAAGAAAAGAAGTTTATTTGGCTTATAGTTCTGGAAACTGGGAAGCCCAAGAACATGTTACCAGACTCTGGTGAGGGTCTTGTTGCTGCATTGTCTCATGGTGGAAAATGGAAGTGCAAGCAAGCACATGAGGCAGAGATAAAATGGGGGCCAAACTTACCCTTTTCTCAGGAGCCCACTCTCTTGATAACTAATGTAATCCATTCATGACCTAATCACCTCTTAAGAGTCCCACCTCAATACTGTTAGAATGGCAAATAAATTTCAACATGATTTGGGGAGGCAGCATTGAAACCTAGCAATGTCTGTTTCTTTTATTAAAATGTGAATGCCTTGCTATTAGATGGTGACTTATTCATCTTTGTATCCCGTCATCTAACAGAACCCAAGGAGGCCTATTTTCACAATGAATATTGGCTGAATGATCGTTTGCTGGGGGAATTGAGATCTGAAGGCTATACCTAAAAATTCTAGCAGGTGTGGTTGGAAAGAAAAGAGTTTTAAAAGGATCATGGAAATGGTCTATATACTTTTAAGGGAGGACTGGTTCATATGGGACATCCTAGGCAGCAGAAGGAAGCTTATTGGGCAGAAGTTGGGAAGAGTAAGAGAAGGAGTATGTTATCTGATAACAAATATCTACTATTTTGAATTGTTTCATAGGTCAGCCTTAACATGTCCTATATCCTCTTCTTATGCATTCACCTATTAGATAATGAATAATATAACAGTATGAAATGAGATCACTGCTTCTATCAAGTTTTATGTTTGCTTAGTGCCATCTCATATATAATGATGAAATTGCAAGACATTCAGTATTTTGCTGATCCTTTAAAATCTGTATTTATACATTAAGCTCCTATGAACAATGCAAATGACCTGATGCGAGACCCCCCCACCTTGCTGGCCTCACGTACCTTGATACTTTTGGACCCTATGGCAAGGAAAATGAGTTTGGAAGCTGTTGAGTTAGAGCTATGGTTTTTAAAATGGAATAAAACATTGTCTAAGTCAGGGGAATGATATGCATTCTTGTAGGCCAATGGGGAAATGCGTGCAGAGGGTAGAAGGTGGGGAAGCATGATTACAGTTATTTATATACCGGTTGCATCTCAGATATTTTGGATTTAAACTCTCCAAAGACCCAAATCACCACACCAAGTTTCTTTAAACTTTTTTTTCTCATGTGCATAATTGAGTGCTCAGCTGGATGCTGCACTCTACAAGCCTGATTTCCTTCCTAATTGCACAAGTGGCTGAGCTCTTACAATGCCATATTTCTGTTCATTTGCATTTACACAATATAGTTCACGGTGTGCTTCAAATGCATGATTTGAACATTGACTCCTGTCTTTATCTTTAGGGCTCTTATAATGGTTAGGCCCACAAATAGAGCAAGTCTGGGGAGAGCTGCTATAATCTCAATATGAGACTGCCTTCTTACAATCGGCCAATATTCAGCTGGCTTCTGAGGTGATGCTCAGCAGTAATTCAAATGGAAGAACATAGCAATAAGTAGAGGGAAACCCAAGGTGATCATTTAGAAACGTTTTCAGGTCAGAATAAAAGAACATGGGATTTGTTTTATTTTATTCCAAACACCATATAATCAAAAGGGTCTCAGGCTCCCTAGGAGTTCACTACATGGGGTTGCTTTATAAAACTGTCGAAGAAAGCTAGAAAGAATTCTTGCCTTGTATACCCTTCCGAACTCACATACTTGTTTTCAAATCAAATGAAGGAGTCTCTCTCGTCAAATAGTATAATTTCACTAAATGCTCTAACTTCAGTTTCTGCAGAAGACCTGTTGATCAAATATAGAGCACATTTGTGATAGCAAAATATATTTGTAATATGATCTCTCATATTTACTGCATTATGAATTTTGAATGTATTTTCCTTTCAGATTAACTAAATGGGGAAAGGCTTCTGGGTTGTCCTGAATGGTAGATTTATCGGAATCAGAGATGGAGGAGTCCTGATGGGTTCGTCCTGTATTGGCTTATGTTAAATATCCTTTAATGGTAAGGTTCCTCAACTTGAACACTATTGACATTTCGGCCAGATCTTCTTTGTTGTGGGCGGCTGCTCCGTGCATTGTAGGATGTCTAGTGGCATCCCCGGCCTCTACCCACCAGACGCCAGCAGCATTTCTCCATGGTGACACCCAAAAATGTCACCACACATTGCCAAATCTTCCGTGGGAGGCAAAATTTCCCTGTTTGAGAGCCACTTCTCTATAGGAACACTTTTGATGACTGTGACTAGCCTATTTGGGCAATATTTTTACTCAGGAAGTATAAAATTGAATGACGTCTCATAGATAAAATGTTGAGGGTGGCTTGCACTGTGGAGACTGAACATTTACTGAAGACTCCAGATCACAGCCAAAGTGACCTGGAATTTCAGAATTAATGTAGGGATTTTCTTGCCATGCTATGCCCATTGCATCAGTCAGGGTTCTCCAGAGAAAAAGAACCAATAGTATTCACGGTAAACGGCAAAAATCGCAATTACTTTTGCACCAACATAATATTTCTCTCTCTCCTCTCTCTCTCATGAGAAATGATTTATAAATCAAGAGTTGAGAGTACCCCTCGAGAGAGAGGAGAAAGAGAGAGAGAAAGAGAGAGAGAGAGAAAGAATTCATTCTGGAAATTGACTCAGATGACTATGGAGTCTGAGAAGCACCAGGATACGCTGTCAGCAAGCTGGAGACCAAGGAGATCTGGTGCTGTAACTCACTCCCAATCTGAAGGCCTGAGAACCAGGGGTGAGAGGTAGGATAGGGTGAAGGTGAGGAAGGAGGTACTGGTATAAGTCTTAGAGTCTGAAGGCCTGAGAACCTGAAGCTCCAATGTCCAAGGCAGGATAAGATGGATGGACCAGCTCAAAAGGAAAGAGAATTTGCCCTTCCTTCACATTTTTGTTCTATTTGGGCTCTCAACAAATTGAATGATGCCTGCCCACATTGGTGAGGGTGATCCTCTTCACTCAGTCTACTGATTCAAATGTAACACCTCACAGACACACTCGGAAATAATACTTCGCAGGCTATTTGGGCATCCCTTAGCACAGTCAAGATGACATCTAAACTCAATCACCACAGCTAGACTATGGTCTCAGACTTTCTCAGCTCTCTCAGTGCAGCCCAGATAGAAGCATAGACACCTATCCCATCGGTTTTTCAGAGAACACCTATTGATGCCATAAATCAAGTCCTTCTAATCTGAATGGATTATTACCATTATTTTGAAATATTCAACTAATCAATAGGGCATCAACAGTGATACTGCCCTGCAATATTTCAAATTAGAGTAGAAATGTTGTACTTTTTGGATGATTCACAAGTTGGATTTATACATCTAAACTCACTTGAAGTTAAAAACTCAGGGTTTAATTTATGGAACCTGCCCATAAATTTTAGCAGCCTGCTTTTGATTTATAAGTCTCTCTTCTTTTTAATGGTAGTTGTAGCCAACTGGTTTTTAGTGTTTTATAAGTCCAAAAATTAATTTCCATATCCTTAAATGGGTGTACAAATCCTAATATAGATTTACAAGTCCTGAAACAGATTTTAAAATCGTGCCAATAAATCCCAAATAAAGACTTGATTTACAAACCTGGATTTTGCACCTGGTTTTCCAGGAAGTGGTTTATAAATCAGGAGTTGAGAGCACCCCTGACAGAGTGAGTCCACTTTCTCTTTGGGAAGTCCTGCTCTCCTCACCGAATTGCACTGGCCTGATTTACAAGGCGGCAGCGTGGAGCTGGCCAAGGCTCCTCCGGCTCTGACATGCCTGTGCTCGTGAGGAAAAAGGGCCACATCCCACAGGCTGGCTAAAAAGGTCACTAATCAGACTGAAGACAGCAAACCATTCATCTTCTTTGCTGGAGAGGGAAGGTGGTGTCCAGATAGTGAAGACTTCCAGTTCTGCCTGAATAAAGCAGCTGAGATACATGCAAGGCATTCGGCGCGATTCTGGTCAGCGTTAACACTTGCATTACACCGCACAGCCCAGGGCCAAGGTCAGGGTAGAGAGTGTATCTCATTCCTCAGATGGAACGGAGAATAGCATCTGTACTTTGTCCACTTCCTGTCATTATGCTGTTGAAGATGTTTGGCCTACAGAAGAATGTACACCAGACTGGTGACAGTGTTTTTTTCTGGGGGAATGGGATAGGAGGAGAAGGGTAAATTTCATTTCTACTTCCTTTATTCCTGGGCTGTTTGAATGACTTTTACAGTGACCATTTAGTACTTTCATAATTGCAAAAAGTATGCCAGCAAGTATCAGGAATATGAGGAAACAAGGGGTTTTGTTATTTACTCCTTCCTCAGTACCTGTAGCAGCCTGCCATCACACAGGACTCCGTCATTAACTAGCATTCTGTTATATTCTGCATAGGTGCCCCGGTATTTCTTTTTTTTTTTTTTTTTTTTTT
>NW_012115189.1:5056829-5134393 GCF_000951035.1 Colobus angolensis palliatus
TGGCTGGGTCATATGGTACATCTAGTTCTAGATCCTTGAGGAATCGCCATACTGTTTTCCATAATGGTTGAACTAGTTTACAATCCCACCAACAGTGGAGTCCACAGAATCCTCCCATAGAACACTTTCTTATTAACTCATCCAGTTTCCTGTGCCAGGCAACAGTCATGTTCCAGACATGTCAGCTGAAGCTCCCAGAGGACGAGTGGCTTGCTTTCCCCAAAAGAATATTTAAGTAGCCCGAGCAATCTTGGGGCCAGCGTTCCGTGACACAGGGGGTCATGCCACACATAGGCCTCCTCACTGTCCAGGTCTGAAATGCATTGCAGCTCCTGTGGCCCATCTGCTATCTGGGCCATGTGTTATGACTGTGTTATGGCTCCATCTGCGAGCCCACTGAAGCTCTGTCAATGATAGTCTTTTTTGAAAAACTATTACCTTCTCTTTCTCTCACTCTTTGTCGGTCTCTCACCCTTGCTCTGGCATATACCGCTCTTCTGAGCCAGGTGGTGCCCTTCAGTGATCCTGCTCAGTTTCCTCAAAATGGCTCAGACACCAGTTGTTCTGTTTTGTTTTTGTAAAACCTTCCTGACCACTATACTTTCCGGTGCCTTTTCAAATCATCATAGCAGTTACTGTTTGTTTACCTGCCAGCTAATTCCGTACCTCCTCTCTTGATGTCTTTCATTTTTAGTGAAGAACTGCTCCAGAGTTAAAATCAGAAACTCTGAGTTTGTATTCTGGCTCGGTGACTAGCTGAAATGAAGCCTGATGAGCCTCAATTTGTTCAAATGAGAATCTATTTTAACTTTCCTACCTACTGAACATTGTGGTTATAATGCTCAAATGAAATAAAATAGGAGAAAATATTTTGTAAATCTTAAATGCTATATGACTATAAGCTACTAATATAGCCCCACAGTTGAGGGTCTGAAAAGTTTAAATGTGGCTGGGGCAATGATGATTAAAAAGTAATTACAATAGGGATTTAGACTGTAAATGCAACTTTGTTACATAGTATATGAATGTGAATTATGTAAATTTGAAGTGCTATAATATATTAATATGTCTTATTTTATATACAAATTTTGAGATAAAAGCCTTCTAAATTAAGAAATACTTGCCAAAATTATACCATTTTAAAGCTGTTGGGCTGAGTAAACTATAAACTATGCCTTGACTATTGTTGCTTGGCAGTGTCACTTTAGCTGGTAAAGAAAAGACGCACTCATTCTTTGTCAAAAAAATGTGAACCAGGCCCTTGTACCATGTGTCAAAATGTATTGTTTAAAATTCATTTTATTATAATGAAACAATATGAAGAGCCAAAAGAAATATCATTCAAACTTTTATCCAGTAGTGGTGTTAGCATTAGGACTATGAATCCCTTTTATTTTTCCTACTTTCCAAAGTAGTAACCTTGCAACATAATTGAGATGTGATAAAATACCATTTTTACTGCCAATTATTTGGCAGAAAGAACTCTGGGAAATATTAGAGATAATCATGAGTAAACAAAGAAGGAATAGTAAAGCAGTCCTCCTTTCAAATTCTTTAAAGTCATCATATATGCAGCTGAGGATAATGGAAAAAAATGGGTGAGATTGTGGAGATGTGGCTGTATGATGAACTCCCTATAATGTGTCCCCAGACTATCATGAGTGTAGTGGTATTCACTCGGAGAATGAAAGACCCTATTTAAATTTATTCCTATGAGAAAATTAGTCTTGAATTTTGCAAGGTTTGAAATACCTCTTTGGGAAAACCTCCCTTGCATACAATCTGATTTGCCTGCAATCAGTGTGGTGAAGATACAGTTCCTATTTAACATTCACAACTGGGTAGTGGAACACAATGTAGGTAAGACTGTGACTTTTAAATTGTTGTCTCTAATTTGGAAGACCTTTCTCTTTTTACGTCTAGATTATCAACTTCTTGAAAGTAGGAAGGAGTCCATTTCATATTCTTTGCCTTTCCTCAGTATCTAGTAAAGAACAGGTACTCACTCAATAGATATTTTGGGGTAATTCATTAAAAATATACACCTGTGTTATTCACAGATTTTATGTAGAGCCTAATAAGAATTTCACCCCATGAATAATTTTAAAAGATTATTTTGATAAATGGGGTGCTTTGTTCACAATAAGCCCATTGATTTGTACCTTGGCTTAGAGCTAAGATGTGATTTGAGGGGGCCTGCTGATTACAAAATGATTGTTTAAATCTTTGCTTGTTGTAATAAGCCCTTTACTGAACACTACAGCATGCTAAATAGGAGCTCTCCAGCCTAAACAAATAAATCAGATAATCCTAACATTATATAAGAATCTACAGGCTTAATGAAAATCTTAACAGGGAAGATGTACAATAAAAAATATTTATGTGCATCACTTAATTTAGTGAACAGAAAAAAGAGGCACTTCCATGCCTGAAGGTTTTAGTGCCTCTTCCATGATGCCTGTGTTAGGACCAACAAACACATACTATGTATTCATTGAAGGTGAGTATAAAGCTTCTACAAATCTTGAGGATTTAAAAATAACCAGCAGAACTAATCAAAAGGATATGCATCTTTTCTTCATGAGAATAAAGTCCAAAGAATTGTGAACTTAGATGGAAAAAATTTACATCTGCAATTTTACCAAACTTTAACTAAAATTTGACATTTTTATCTATTATGAATGTAGGCCAACACCAACCCCCTCCCAAAACCAAAAGCAAAACCCACCACAGTAAGGAGCAGTATTTGTGACCTTGGCTCAATATTTTTGCATATCATATTACTGTTGCTGCTGCTATCTTGATGTACCATGTATTCTCACCTCTGCTTTGAAATTGTTTGTTAATAGACAAATCCACTATGTCCTGTTATTTAATATATTAACAAGCACATCAATTACTATACCTTAAATTACAAAAGTATCTTTATGATATATATCTTGTGATATACATGGCTTCCGTTGTGATCTCATTTATTTTGGGTTACGCTTTTAGGAACATTTCCAGGAATGAACATGGAAGACTCCCAAGACTCCCAAAGGGATCTATGGCTCAGAAAAGGTTAAGAAACCCTGATCTAATGGCAGCGAAAACCGTAGATTGTCTGTATTTCGGAATTAACTGGTCATAAACTTTGAAGACCAGGAGTCTAACTCACAGATGACAAAGAAAGAATCCCTTTACTGACCAAGTCTATTGTCATTATAAATGGAGACTGGAAAGGCAACATTTTGTTACTACTATGTGCCAAAACTGTCTGCCTGAGAAAAGGGGTCATAAATCCTTTGCTCTTTCCTTTATTCCCCCATACATTGGTTAAAAAGTACTTTTAACAATATCTCTTTGCACCTTCTCAGCGATGGGTAAACGATTTATAAAAAGTCACAAAAAGTAGAGACATGACCTTAATTCTTTGTGCTTATGTAGGGACATGAGATTTGTTATGTAGTGATATCATATACAGTGATTATGCACTACAAAAGAATAATGACAGCGACAATTATTCCCAAAGCTGCTTTTGTTCATTGAAATGAGTGATATTTGTTGCTTAAAAAATATTTCCTAATTATGTATGGCTGTTTCCTTGCCAAGTGCTGACCAGTCCTGGCCTTCCTTTTCCAAGCTGACAGAAGGTTTCAGGTTGAAAGGGATTTGGACTTGAAACTGAATTTCTAATCTGACCAGCTCCCCAAATGGGGCTCCTGTTCTTGGCAAAAATGCTCTTTGCATATTTCCAAAAAATCATCAATTATTCAGAGGGACCTTTCAAATGCCAACAGCTTAAATAAGAAAATGTGCCATGGCAGAAGGAAGCAAGAACGAGGCGTGTCAGGCTGAGTGGATCCCGCTGAAACTGAATTTCCCTCATCAGGGCTTTAGTCCCCAGGAAAGGTCTCCATCCAGTTATTCCCTAGAGCAGCTGGATCAAGAGGACTTCTGAGCACTGTGGGGATTTGAACCCATCTGCCATGAGGGGGTTGGCCTGTGATACGGATTCTTCTTGTGTCTCACATTCTGTTCCCTGAGAAGCAGGAATGAACACTACTTGTCTCTTTATTGAAATGGTGTGCTTCCAATGGCGCATTTCATGCTCTGATGCTTATTCAATTCTTCCAAATTCAAAAATTTTAGGAAAAAGCTGAACATGAAAAATCAATTTCCCCCATGAAATCAATTTCATTTCATAGTATGCTGAATGCCTACTATGTGCTTGTCACTATGATAGCTCGCTCTAAGAAAATGCAATCTCAAATAACAAACTGGACAAGGACACGATGATTGCAAGCATTTGAGTTAAGGAGTTCATGCTTTACCCGAAGTACAGTAAGTTTCTCATTGTCTAGAAAGCCTGGAATCCCTACATTCCCAGATATTACCGCAGTCAACTTTTTTTTTTTCTTTGGCTTTTTTCATTTGTAAAAGGAGAGACAATAGTATCCGTCTCACAGTTCATTGTTATTAAGTGTGGCTCAAATGAGATTGCGTATGACAAGGGGACAAGGCTGTGTAGGCTTTTGCAGACTGGGCTAATTCACAAAAGGAGCTACTCTCTCCTACTCAATAGCCTTGCTATGTATGCAACTCAAATGATAAATGACACCATCTCATGGACATTTAGGTCATCCCTGGATGAGTCTCAAGTAATGAATTGATAGCACAAGTAATGTATATGGAAATTAGGGAAAAGTTAACACAGGGATGTCTTCAGGGAAGAAGTGGATTTTTCCATGGGTCTTGAAAAGTCAGTAGGTTTCTAAAGGCAGAGAAGGTAGAAATTAGAAATGGCTTCTAGAAGAGGAAATAGTACAAAGAAAAACAAAGAGTTGGGTGAATATAACACATGTGCAGGAAACAGTGAGTAGCCTAGTTTGTGTGCACCACGGTATCTGCACCAGACTAGTGAGGAGATGGATCTGAGAGGGTAACTTGGGCCATATTGTGGGTGTTATTCACATAGTTGGCAGTCAGGAAAGAAAACAAGAGCATATTTTAACTGGGACAGAGCTGTGCTTTGGAAAATTAATTTGGTAGCAGCATGTAGACTGCATCAGAGGGTTCAAATATGCAAGCAGAGATAGAGACTGAAATAATCCCTCTAGGAAATGCCCTAGGAATTCAACAGCTAGTTTAGGACTTGGCTCTGTACTGCCAGGGAAGTTATGATGATATGATGCTGAACTGTGGTGGTGGGCATGGGAGGCACTCAAGAGATTTTGCAGAAACACAACTTATGCAGCTTAGCACTGGCTTTATTGAAACAGGGGAGACATAAAGACCATTTGGAGGTTTGAGGCCCAGGTGACATAGGAAAAGAAAGATAACACAAATGAAAAAGTTGGGAGAAGCTGGTCTGCAGGGTGAGCAAGATGGAGTACTTCATGGTATCAATTTGGAGTTGCTGAATTTAAGTTGTAAGTGAGGCTTCCGAGTCGGGGCGACAAGCAAGTTGTTAGGAATTTGGGTATGGGCCGGGAAGAAAGATAGGGATTTGAGTATACATTTAAGCATCATCTCAAAGCAGGTAATATTTGAAGCAATGAAAATGAGTAGGATTCCTGAAAAGAGAGAGAGAATAAGAAAGCTGAAGTTAGAACATTGGCAAATATCCACTGCGGGTGAAGGAATGTGGCTGAAGGCTTTGTGGGATCAGGGGTAGGAAAACCTACTGGAGTCAGGATGGTAACTTAATTGGGAGGTGAGCTTGGGGTCAGAACATCACCTACTGATTAAAAAGGTGGGGGTTGCGGGGGCACTAGGGAGGGTGGGTCTGTTTTAAGGGGTGCACTGGGACACAGTTTTAATGAGGGGGCCCATTGTTGCCAGATCTTTTGAGTTTTCAAGATAAATCATAAATCTAGACTAATGAGAATCAAGGAATTGTAACACATTAAGTCAGACTTTAAAAAACACTGTGTAGAACAAATAGAACGTATTTGTGGCCCTGATCTAGACCAGGGGCCATGGGTCTCTCCTTCTGAAGTAGATAGAGATGGAATGTTCAGAGAAGTAGGAGGAAAGAGGAAGTGAGGATGCTGCATTAAGCCTGACAAGTAGGAGGTAGTTGGTGATTTTCCAGAGAGCAATTTCACTAGCAAGGTGAAGGTAGAGGTCAAGTGAAGAGAGAGAGACATATCCAAGGAGGGGAGAATTCTGAGAAGTTTTGCTGGGTTGGTAATCTTACATTGCCATTACGGCAGATGGGAAGTCTTTACTAGCTAGGACCCCTAATTAAGAACATTTCATGAGGAAAATAAAAAAGACTTTCCAAATTACTACATTATTATGAGTGAATTAGGAGAGCAATTTGATCACTTGGAAAGTGCTCCCCTTCAATAAATGTAAAATATGGATTCTTGCTGAGATTTCTAAGCTGCTTCATCTAAATTATATGCTAAAGTAGAGAAACAGATGTTAAATATGATTAAAACCAATTACAAGTTCCGCAGTACAATACTGTGTTTTACTTACATTAGTCTCCCTGCTAGCTTAGGTGCCATCCGCTTTGCCTTTATTTCCTGTTCATAACTCCAGGGTAAGCAACGTGGGGGATTTATGCAGTTTAGACCAGAACCTGACAGGGAGGTGCAGCTTCAAATGGAAGTGCCTCAGCAAATCTAAACAACTAGCAGAAGCCTCACTGGGGAGGAATGTAGGGGGTGTCCTAGTTTTGCATATAAAACAGATTGTTAAGTTTCTGGCCTGACATATCAGTGCTTGTATCAAAACTAAGTTTTGACTTAATACTGGGGTGAGCTTTTTCCCGATTTTTGTTTGTTTTTAGTTTTTCAAATGGGTTGTTGCTATCTTGAGCCTATGACCGTCTGATGCCTGTGCTTTGTCATTCAGGGACTGAGAGCAGAAACTCGAATACCTCAAGAAACAGGAGATTTGTTCATTATTAAAATTTTGATGGACTGGGACAGGAAGTGATCAGGAATGAGGCAGCTCTGCGGAATTGGAATTCTGAGGGTCTTGTGGTCACATTTGCAGTCCCTGCTGAGTCAGGGTGTATGCTCCTGTTTTCTGTCTTTCCTGAAGGATTCCTCTGTGGATTCACAGAACAGCCTCCTTAGAACTTCAGCCTTGTGACTATTCTGATGCCCTCTTACTTCATGGATTTCAGTTCTCACGGTCGACGACTTCAGTCTCCTAGGATCCTCTCCTTAAATTTCTTGAGGGGAAATCTCTTGGTTTCTGCTAATCTTTCAGGCCAGACTGCTGGCCAACTTCTGGAGTGGCTGGCCTTGTGTCAGGGACCGTCCATGGCCAGTCAGCGTTGGTGGGGCTGTGGGAGTCATCCGGTAACAAAATGTGTCTGTCCCTTGAGCAAGGACCTTAGACCTGGAAGACTGATACGGATGGGACTGTAAGCAGCACACTTCCACTAGAAGTTACCTTGCTAGTCTCAGTGCCTAACACATAAGAGGCCCTCAATAAATAAATATCTGTCGAATAAATGACTGACAATAAATGGAGTGGCTTTGTCTTACGATTAGAAGTGTGTATGTTTGTATGTGTGAGATAAATATTCTCACGTGTGAGACTAAAGTAGGAGTGTCCAATCTTTTGACTTTTCTGGGCCACACTGGAAGAAGAAGGATTGTCTTGGCTCACACATAAAATACATTAATACTGATGAGATTAAAAAAATTACAAAAAAAACTCATAGTGTTTCAATAAAGTTTATGAATTTGTGTTGGGCCACATTCAGAGCTGTCTTGGGCTGAATGGGGCTCACAGGTCATGGGTTGGACAAGCTTGGACTAAAGCAAGTCCACCTACATGTTCTTTAATTATTGTAATTGGAAAACTAAAAGAGGTAGAGCTCTTCTGCTCAAGCAGCATCTGATAGAAAAATAACTATATTTCTTTTTAGGGGTTTAATGGCAAAACATATCCTAAATTCTTCTTAGTCTCTAACAGACACAGGTTGTATGCTTCAATATCTCACCCTCTCATTCTTTCTTTTCTTTGTGTAAAATAGGGTCAACAGAGAAATCCAAGTTGATTTAAATATATATCTTTCTTATAAAACGAGTCAATGAATAGTTTAAAACTCTTGATTTCCTGGGACTGAAGTCTCATAAGAAACTGATTACCATAACTCATTTTCAGAGTCAATTCTCTCAATTCTGATTAGAATTAGAAGTTTCTGAGGAATCCCGGGTACTTGTAATTCATACATAATAACATTAGTTATTCTTGAGCTATTCATTGGCTTGTCTTTGGGCAGTTTCTTTTAGCAGCCTCTCCTCATTTCTGCGTGGATGGAGACTTTACCCTCCTGTTTTCTCACCATCCTCCGTTTTCTTTCCATTCCACCATATCATTTGTTCTAAAGTGATTGGTGTGGTCACAGTGATAGTGTCCTGGTTTCCTTTATTTTTCTGAAGTCTTAAGTAATCTACATTATTAAGCTTACATTGTTTTATAGTAATGCAAGATATAGAGTGTGTGTTACACTCTTGTTGCATTCCTATAAAGAAATACCTGAGACTGGATAATTTATAAAGAAAAGAGGTTTTGTTGGCTCACGTTTCTGCAGGCTGTACAAGCATGGTGCCAGCATCTGGTGGGCTTCTGGGGAGGCCTCAGGGAGTTTTTACTCATGGAACAAGGTAAAACAGAAGCAGGCAGGTCATATGGTGAGAGAGGGAACAAGAGGGAGAGGGGGAGGAGTTGCTACATACTTTTAAAACAACTAGATCTCCTGAGAACTCACACACTATCAGAGGACAGCACCAACAGGATGGTGCTAAAAGCATTCATGAGAAATCTGCCCCCTTGATTCAATCACCCCCGACCAGGTCCCACCTCCGACGTTGGGGATTACAATTCAACATGAGATTTATGGGGGCAAATATTCAAACTATGTCAGAGTGCTACTGTTGTGCACTTTTCTTTGGAATGGATTGCCTTCTGAAATAGTGCAAAAATACTGTCATCACTTTCCTTAATTTCCTTAGGTCCTTTTCCCTTCAGTGGAAGTTTGTGAATACTGAGATCCCACAATGCAAAATGCCATCCTACATCTTGAAGCTATGTTTAGTGGGATTCAGAGATTCCTATTTATAGATTAAGTCCCTAGTGGTGATCTATGTACAATAAATCGCATGCTGATCTTTTGACGGGGATGCAGAGGGCAGTGTTCAGCATAAGAACGCAACTAGAGAGGCTGCAGGAAGCCAAGAGGTGATAGCAGAAGTGGAAGTGTGGCAAGCCTTGGATCAGGCCCTGACTTCTGGATCTTGAGTTTTGAATGGAATGTTTAGTAAATTGATGACAAATTGGTCAATACTTGAAACTACAAAAACAAGTGGTTGTAAGAAACTATGCAACAAACTAGCCAGACAGCAGAGATTGTATTCACCCTAACAGGGTTTAAATCTTGCCAAGCTGAAGATGTGGCAATCAGACACCAATGGGCATTGAAGGCTAGGGGCTGAAATTAGGAGTAAGGCTGACAACCCATGAGTGAGTGTGCGAACAAGTCAGCAGAGTGTCTCTTGGTAATAGTTTCTCTCCATGACAGTCACCCCATCCTTTTGAGAAGCTGGGACCCAGGATATCTGTTCTGCTTCCAGAGATGCTTTAAAGCTTCTACATTTCAGTCTAGTGGTTCTCCATTGGGGGTGATTTTGTTCTCCAGGGGACATTTGGCAATGTTTGAAGATACATTTGCTTGTCACAACTGGCAGATGTTACTGGCATCTAGTGGATGAAGGCCAAACATTGTATAGTACGTAGGACAATCCCCCGCAATAAAGAATCGTCTGATCCAGCATGTCAAGGGTCTCGAGGTTGTGAAAGCTAAAGGAAGAAGGCATTCTTAAGGATGTATCTCCCACATGTTGGCTTCACATTACATGTTGGTCCATGCTGATGGCTATCTCTTCCCAATCTTCCCTACCACTGCACTTGCATCATCTTTTCTTCTTCCCCATTCATACTTTGGCTGACTTTTGAAAACTGCCCCTGAAAGGGATCACTGTGGAGTTTCTAAATGTTTTGAAAATGTTCTTATCAATAATTCAATTCTATTCAGTTCAACAAACATTTGTTGAGTTTTTGCTCATAACTGTTTTGCCATATTCCCCGTGTAAGGGAATGCAGAGGTGAATAAGCCTGGGTCCTTGTCCTATAAGAGATCATAATTTAGTGTGAGAGCCAGACATATACATAATTAATGATAATCAAGACAGACTAGAGTAGAGCTGTAATTGAAGTGTAACCTAGCTGTCAGCTTGGATCTTCCCGGCGCTACAGATTTAGGCAGCAGTGCCTCATATACTGCATGGGTATATGTGAGCCTTCTAAAATTTTTGCAAATTCGCAGGGCAGTGTTCAGCATAAGAACCCAGGTAGAGGAGAGGCTGCAGGAAGCCAGGAGGTGATAGCAGAACTGGAAGAGTGGCAGACCTTGGGTCAGGCCCTGACTTCTGGATCTTGAGTTTTGAATGGAATGTTTAGTAAATTAATATTTCTGCAGTCCAGCTCCTGCATTAATGCCTTCTCTCTCTACCCACTTTCTCCAGAACACATAAATTCATTCCTATATTGGTTTCTGAGTACAAATCTACGCACTTAAAGATTTCTTTTAATGTTTACAGGATGCACCAATAATTCTAGATTATTCCTGAAGGGGTCTCCTTGAATGTTACTTAATATGCCCTTTCAGAGTCATCTGTCCCCTCCTTTGCTTTCACTCTGACACTTGTCTCCCTACTATTCTGCAAAACAACTCGTTTCTTTTATTGTCTTGTTCCTAAAAATTCTCTCCACACTCAGAACATTTGTGATCTCACCTTTTACTCTAGTCCTTTTTAGGATGTGCTTTTCCCTGAGATACAGTCTTCCTAAGAGAATTTCTGCACCAGAAATAACACTTTGTTCCACATCTGTGCAAAAACACAATCACATTACATAAGCAGAAGGAATACACTGGGAGATGGGGTCAGGAAAAGCTGTCTAGGGGACGTGAGCCTGGAAGTATCAGCAGGAGTTAACAGACAGAGGAAGGGAGTGTGCACATATTCCAGGCAAAAGAAACAGCATCAACAAAGGCACAGAGGGTGAAGTTCTCTTTGTGTTTGGGAAACTGGTATGGAAAAGGTACAAGGAATATTCTTGCTGAGGAATTCAGACTTTGATCTGTATTCAGCAGGAAGTCATTAATGCATCTTTAGTGTGTATGGGAGAATGGAGGGGATGGGGATGTCACAACCAGATCCATATTTTAGAAACATCATTGTGGATACTGTGTGGCAGAGGGATCAGGGCAAGGAGGAATGGTGACCTATCAGGAGACAGTCACAGTTGTCCAAGCAAGAAATTACATGAGAAAGTGAAAGGGGAATGGATAATATTTAATTTTTCTTTGTAATTTTTTGTCACTTCATGTGCATGCCTTTTCTCTTCTATGATATAGAAGGGAAGAAAAGAATATAATTCAGTGTCCTTAGATCTAACTTTGATTCCCAGATTTGTGAATTCTTCAGTTGCTGTGTCCATAGGGTTGCTGTTTGGTGCTATCTCAAATGGCCATTTGGGCCGAGCCATCATTAACTAGATGATCATTCATTAACAGATCATTAACATCATTAAGTAGAGAGACCTCCTCTTAGTGGGTCAGGCAAACAGTGTAGAGGCTTTCTGAAATAGTTCCCTTAAGTGCATTTCCTTTTCTCTGCTAGTCTTTCTTTCTGGCTTATAAGGTTATTTTTGCTTTCTTGAGATATCTGGGGTTAAGTCACTTTGGTTTTCCTTCAAGTGTTTAAGATTTGACAAAGCAAAAACCCTGGATGTGCCAGCCCCTGACTGTCTCCTTCAATTTTCCCTTCAGAAAGTTGCAGCAAGTTTTTCTTTTTAAAAAGTGTCAACTTCTGGAAACTTGAACATGCAATATGTGTTTGCTTGACCAGGGAAAGGATCTTTTTTGAAAATCTTTGGAACCTTCTCCTTAAAGATTTGTATGGTAGTTTCACCTTCTAAATATCTGCACCTTGCCCTTACTTCTACGCATGGTAACCGTACCAACTTTGTTTCTGTATTCTTCCTCCAGCAGTTGCCATTCCAGGCTCCTGGTGACTTTGTGTTTCTGTAGTTTCTTCAAAGAAGTCCTAGAGCATTTCCTGGAAGAATTGAAACATCCTCACTTTCCCCAAGAACTTTCCCTATCTCTGTCATTCTGGTTTGGAGTGAGTCTTTACTCTCCAGGAAGAGAAAATCCAGTGAGTATGTGCATTATTTTTTTTGTTCCAATCTTGGTTGGATCGGAATATCCTTAAAGAAACTAAAAAGAAGAAAACACTGCTTAGAATCAAGAATCATTTGCTGCCTAATAGCAGTGCAAACCTGGGAAAGTTACAATGTGTCTCTAAATGTTAAAGTCTTTGTCTTTTAAGCTAATATAATACATTGCAGCCTTATTGTGAGAGTGAAATGAGATTATGTATGTGAAAACACTTTCTGAACTTTAAAATTGTATATAAATTTTGGTGTCATAATTTTTCTACACTTGTTGCATGTTGTATGCTTCCTCATTAATAGTGGACAAAAAGCTCTGTAAATGATATAATCAATCTAATAGTCCTAGTTTATGAGGTGGATGAGGGTGAGAAAAAGGGCTGCAAGAAAACAGACAATACTAACTTTTTGAGGATGTAATTATTTTACAGTTAACCACAGGTAAGAAAGGCCTCTTTACATTTTGGTCATGAGCCTAATACTTAAATTTATACCACTAACCTGAGCCTCTCTTTCAATCCAGGATGTAACAAAAAGTACTGAAAAGTCACAAGTCAGGTGACCTCTTATGGAATTTTGGGGTTAAAAGTGTTCAATTCTGATCAAACATTGTGAGATACTACTTCTTAGATATTTTAATGATAAGGTCTCAAGATATGTGTCATATCTCAAGTTTAAGTATATCCTGAAATTTTCCTGTTTGGAGTTCGCCCACCTCAATTAAAGCTGCCTCTCTAGTCCTTCATATGGGATGGTTAACCCAGAGACAATGACACCTCATTTGCAATGAATTCCTCTATAATTAGAAAAGAGCAAACATTAGCATTTGGAAACAAAGAAATAATTCTGTGTATTTTGGATGATTCACAATCATTTGGACAAGTAGTTTCCTCTATAGTCCAAAGCTTTCTCCAAAAATGCTCCAATGATTGTTGCAATATCTCATGCCACTAAGTAGATTTCATTTATTTTTTTCTCCTGCACATTTTTCACCTTTGTTTTAGCTACTTTTAGACTGTATACTTGGAAAGCAGGTTTTGAGGTAACTCTATCTTGGAGAAATCACCGCGTCTCTCAACTGAAATCCATTATATGGCTGGCAAAATGTTATTTGTAAATGGGAAAATTTGCTGAAATCAGGTGGTCAAGTAATTGGAAAAAAAAATGAGATAAAGCCCCAGGAGAGCATGTTAGAAATTGGAAATGCCTGGGTAGAGACTTGGGCCTTTGCCTTCTCTTCAACTGGATTTATAATTTTGGAGGAGTAAGGGAAGAGGTGAAGAGAAAGAAAGAATTATCAGTTGCCAAGAGAGAATTTAAGAAGCTTAAAAAAAAAAAAAAAAAAAAGAACCTTGGCGGACAAAGATTAAACTAACCAAATGAATCAGTAAATTTTTTATTGAAATTTTTTTGTCTTTGGATGATTTCTCCAAATGTTTAGAGACTTTCTTATTTAAAGGCTTAGCGATAGCACTTTCTCAGCTGTTTTATTGATGGTGAAGAGCTCAATTCTACCAAGGTGACTTATAAAAGCACCCTAATGCCTTTGGCTTTCACTCTCTATTCCTGAGAAGCTAATTTTGCCAAATGAGTTGGGGAGGTGAGTCTGTATGAAACTTATTCCAGGTTTGCTCTGCTGCAAATTATGTTCCTTCTTGTTATGAACGTCTGAAGATAAAAATACTATTCCATTGCCATCTGTTAAGTATATTCTGTACAACTCAAGAATATATTAGAACAATACCTTACGTATTGAATTTATCTTCCAGAGATGAGGTGGCCTCATCAGTCCCCGGTGTCACAGCACAGCCAGGACGCCCAAGAGTAATGAAGCCACCCTTATCTTGTGCACATGAATTCAATTTCCTTTCTATTGTAATGTCATCTTTGATTCACTTACTTCTTATTTTTATTTTTAAAGGTTGCCTACAGCTCCAAGCCTCTTTCTCTGTCACCACTAATATGAAACATTTCTCAGAATTATCCAGTTCTGGGTCTATTTGCCCTACCAGGCTGTGTGAATACCTCAAACACCTAAGTAGAGTCCATAGATTAAAAATAGTTTCATTCTATGAATGTCAGGCTACTAGGATGATGTCTGAAATTCAACTGGTAAATTTATCATCACAGAAATTGTCTATTTGATTTAGTTTTAAATTTATCTTCCATATACTCAGGAAACACATATGATCCTACTATATGTGGGCAGCATCCTGTACACTGAACCTTAATGAGAGATAGGTCACAACACAGCCCGAATTTGAACCCAATTAGAGTAGCAGAAGATTCCCTGAGAATAAATCTCCTGTCTTTGCTGGTTTCCTCTTTAGAGAAACAAGACAATATTTCCACATTATATTTACCTAATGGATGAGTTTCAGTCTATTAGATGAGATATAAAATAAATTAAATTCTGTGGCAGGTGAACACCCTGAGGGTACTGTGGTTTGTAACACTATGTTAATATTCTCCAAGACCACTGCATGAGCTTAGCAGAGCTATCTTCAAAATTAGCTTTACAGGCCACCTGCAGACTTCTCTTTTGCTTTCCTAATCAAAACTGCAATCCTAGGTAATTTAGCAAAATATTAAGTAAATAATTGCTTCAGAATATTTTAGTTTAGGGACATAAATCTTATTCTTTTTACATGCCTGCTGATGCTAAGAAGCAGGGAGGTTCCAACCTTGCAATTTCAGTTTTGAGTGAGCTCTATTACTTTTCATTCTGAAAAATTAAATTCCTTTTGCAGACAGTTGTAACACAATCCTTAGCTAAATTATAGTGGGAAGAGGATCTGACTTCAGGGGTCTGTACAGTACATACTCAGGATCAAGATGAAAAGGAGTGAAACAAGCTCTAGGGTTTTGGAGTGTATCCATGTGTACTTATGAATGTGAGCTCCTTTTTTTTGGAAATGGTTTTTGTTATGTGCTTCCAAATCGATGCCTTCTGAAACGGAGCACCAACTGGGATAATAAGGATCTTGTGGTGGGTGAGCCTTATAACTGCAGTTGTGGATGGAGGGGCTTCCTAATTAGACCCTGGCAACTTAAATCTGGCAGTCTCTGTAACAAAAAGTGGTTGTGATAATAATGACAGCAACAGGGTATACTGTGTGTGAATTGAAAAGCATTTGTATTTTGAAATAAGCAATCTGCTTTTGGATGTAACAGTTCCGTAATGTCAAGGTTTGGTTTAGATTCTGCTTTGGTTCTGTTGGTGGCTTCCTTTATCCTTCTTTTACCTTCTTCCCTATTTTCTATAGGATCATGGGGTTTTCTTCATTCCCTCCTACTTGCCCTCACTGCCCCTTCCTTGTTGGAAAGTTGTTTATTGCCTTTTAAATTCCTTAATGGCACTTTAACTTTTAACACCTTTTTGACTTAGTAATGTCACGTGTTAGTCCATGTTCTGCTCTCTTCCCAAATGGCATAAAGACCTTCAGACTCAGTGGCTCTCATCCCTTCTCTAATAGCTTGCATGTAGTTGTCATCTGATATTTTAGTTTCATATAGTTTTTAAAAACTCAAAATTAGTCATTATTATCTTATCAAGTCAATTCTCTTATCTTATTTATTTTAAATTTCTTTTTCTTTCATTTTTTATTTTACTTTAAGTTCTGGGATACAAGGGCGGAACGTGCATTGATATACGTGTGCCATGGTGGTTTGTTGCATCTATCAACCTGTCACCTAGGTTTTAAGCCCCACATGCCCCACTCTTTCATTCTAAGTCTAATTCACTCAGTGGGGCTGACCTGTATCTCTTAAAACATGTTTCCATAGAGATCTGTTAATGGTAATTACACTCCATTTTGTAATCTGAAAGCATCTATTTTATCCTCACTCTTCAAGGATAGTTTGGCTGGGCATATAATAGGAAATTGACAGTTATTTTCTTTCAGCACTTTGTATTAGTTTCTTTCTTTTTTGATTTTTATCACTGTTAATTAGAAAGTCCTCAATGAGATACTGTTACTTTCTGGATTCTCTGTTTTAAATAAACTCTCTTTGTCTATTTTGTACTTCAGTTTCACCACCGTGTGTCTAGGTAGAATTCATTTTTGTTTATCCTGTTTAGGACTCCTGAAAGTGTAGACCAGAAAAAAAAGTTGGCTACAGCCTTAGACAAAAGTTTTCGTGCTGCCTTTCCCAGATTTCCATCATTCATAGGTTACCTTCACAATGTTTGCCTTTTCTGCTGACCACTTGTACCATTATTTATTATATATATATATTTAAACTGACTTAAAAAAACGTAAATTAGTTTAAATCAGTATAGAAGAAAAAGCCTATGAAATCATGGGCTTGATATGTCAATTATAATTTTTCTAATGAAAATATAGCTATTATTTTATTTAAATAAATATATGTCCACTACAAAGGAAGAGTCCACCTGTGTCTCACCTAAAATACCTTATACCCCAGCATTTCAATCCTGTGAATGAGACTGCCATTCTAATGTGTCATCATTTGAGTTCTTTCTCACACTTATGAGGGGATTTTATTCTTTGTCTGAAATGGTTTCTGGAAGCTTCTGCCTTTGGTTAGGGAATTATCTGATTCTGGGTAGCTTGCCCCAACATGAAAAAAGAGGATGGTGGTCTATGCATTTGGTCACACTGGCCAAAGGAAGTGGCTGGAAGTGGTGAAAGCTGAGGCTGAGAATTGGGAGTGGCTTCATTCTAGAGGTTTTTTTGTTCACTTCCGCACAAAAAATATTTTATCCAAGATGGACACATAAATTTGTGTTTAAACACCCATGTTATGGTCAGTGCTTTTTCATCAAGGAAACTGATTAATAAAGCAAAACTTTTCTTAAGTTTGCACTTCTTAAGTTCACAAAAGGCAACAACACATGATACCAACTTACCACTGCTCAAGTGAGACAAGGGTGGAAGAAATTTATGGGCAGATTTAAAATGCTTTGTTTGATCTGAATATTCACATAATATGCTAATTGAGGAAAAGATAATTCCTTGGTCAAATTCCCACTCCAACTGGGATATTATCACTGTTTGAAACACTGAAGAGACTATGATATGCTAATAGCTTTAAATTGGTTCACATTCAAATTTCTAGGTGTTTGGGGAAGCTAAACATGCTTTACAGTAATTGGCCTCTTCTGTAAATGTGGCCTTAGGTACCACTTCTTGTGTTGAACAGCCACTTTTACATCCAGGAGTGATGGGTTCCAGGCCTAGTTATCTCAGTCTTCCTTAAGCAGACATGGCTATATGCCATCTCACTGGGGGACCTTCCCTAGTGAGCAACCTGGCTGCTTAGCTGGTTTTAATTTGGTCTTTTGTGGAAAGTTTTATTTAAAAATAATTATTTAAAAAACCCATTAATGCTCAAGAAAGTGAAACTTGGGCCAGGATAAAAATAATGCAAAAATGTCAGCAGACCATGCATACTTAGAAACTCCAGAGAAGGAATAGATTCAACCATGTCTGACCCTGCCATAATGAGCTGTGTTTGGTTTTGGGTAGAAAATACACTTGCATATCGATTAAAGAATAGCAAACAAGCTGGGTGCGGTGGTTGAAGCCTGTAATCCCAGCACTTTGGGAGGCCGAGGCGGGAGGATCACTTGGGGCCAGGAGTTCCAGACTGCCTGGCCAATGTGACAAAACCCTGTCGCTACTAAAGATACAAAAATTAGCTGGGTGTGGTGGTGCATGCCTGTAATCCCAGCTACTCAAGAGGATGAGGCTCGGGAATGTTTTGAACCCAGGAGGTGGAGGTTGTAGTGAGTCGAGACAGCACCCCTGCACTCCAACCTGGGCGAAAGAGCAAGACGCTGTCTCAAAAAATAATTTAAATAAACAAAACAGCAAACAGATTCAGAATAGGTTCTATCTCATTTTTTAGAAAACCCATGAACCCAGTGGTAATTTAAGGGGATACAAATTAATACAAAAGAAAGATTGTTCGAGAAACAGCAGTGCCTGCTGCCAAACAAGGAACACAGGAAAAAAATAAAAATAAGTCAAAAATTAAGGAGAAATAGTAATGCCCAAAAGTCAGAACTTCCATGTCTTATGTTAAAAATGAGAGAAGACAGTTAAGAATCCCTTGCCTTCCAACCTCCTGGGGGCTTCTCCCCTACCTGGGGATATAGAGCTGAAGAACTGTAAGCGTTTGCCTCTACTTGAGAAGATAATGGAGCCATAGGAGCTTGCATTTTGAGATGGTGTTAAGAGATAGGACAGACAAAATGGAATAGACAGGCCCCAGAGTTCTTATGGAGCAGCCCTGTAATATCCTCAGTGTCAGCAGACTCAGCCCCTAGACATCTGCTGGCAGATTGTGTGCTGCTGTTGACTAGTAAGTAGATTTTGCTTAGGGTGTTGAACTAACCCTCTGTTGCAAAGTTGGGTAAGTAACTCTTGAGGGAGGGGTGTATATTTGCTGGGATTGCCATAGCAAGGGACTGCAAATGGATAACAGAAATTTTATTTCCTTACAGTTCTGGAGGTTACCAGTCCAAGATCAAGATTTTGACAGTGTTGGTTTTATTCTGAGGCTTCTCTTCTTGGCTTATAAATGACTATCTTTTCCATTTGTCTTCACATGAACTTCCCTCTGTGTATGTATGTGTCTTCACCTCCTCTTCTTATGAGGACACCAGTTATACTGGATTAGTGCCTATCCTGAAAACACCATTTTACCATAATTACCTTTTACAATGCCCTGTCTCCAAGTACAGTCACATTCTAAGGTACTTGGCATTTAAATTTCAACTTATGAATTTTGAGGGGAAAACAGCCCATAACAGGGTGATTTAGATAAATATCCCTGAATGTCTTAGCAGAAGTAGATGGTACACTTTAAGAATCTTTGACTGTCTATAAATATTATTTAAGCCAAATCCAGTTTATGTGATTTTTCTAAAATTAATAATTGAATAGTAAGATATTAGAATTACTTAGAAGAAGAATATTGTAGGGTTTTGAAATACTCACATTCTCAGCATCCTCAAAATAGAATTCAGGAATCTTAATTGAATATCAAGGGCTGGTGAGTATTCAACAATGAGAGTCTTAGTTGATAATAGTAAAACAATTCTCAACAACAACAACAACAAAACACCTCCAACAGTGTGGGATCTTTGTGATCTAAAATAAAATTCATCATCTTCCTGTGTCTACAAAATAAAAAGTTGTGTTGAAATATTAATGGTATAAGCCAGTGCTGAGGAACTTGAGCATTTCTTATTGTACAAATATAACTGCCAGAAGAAATATTTCCTCACAATCCTTTCAATCCCTAAACCACGTATCTGATGCATTGAAAAAGGGTTCTCTTTCTTAGTTGGCCAACTATAGATGATAAATAAATGATAATTACAGTCACAGACTGAAATCCAAAAATTTAAGAAGCTTTGAAAGATAAATTTCAAATGAGAGATTGAAAATGATGTCAATATCCACATCCTGTTGTTTTTATTTTTTAACATGCTGTCTTTCCTTGATTTCTTTGAGGGCAAAGTCTGGGGCCAGAACTCACAGTAGGGTTGGCTGTGTTTGCCTCTGACATGCCCTCTGGGGCACTTTAATCCATCTCTATGTACTCTTGAGCTTCTTTATGCAAAGTTCTCTGTTAGAGGCTTGTTTCACGCCTGGGGACACAAACAGAAGCTAAAGGGGGAAAAAGTATATTGTTAATTAGGCTATACTTCCGCAAAGTCTAAAAGAGAAAAGAACACTATTTCCTAAAGGCCAATGTTCACATGCTTTCTGAGGACTAGAGAGTTTGAGTTAGTAGAGAATGAGGATCACTAAGGTTGAGATATTGCTCTCATTTTATCTTTTATAAGAAAATGGAAAGTAAAACCAAACCAAACCAAAATATATAGTTAATATTGGAGGCACGATTTCATTATTTTCAAGATAATGCAATATTCTAGACCAAGTTTAATCTCAACAAAATTGCTAACATTGAAAACTATAAAAGTAAGGTATTTGTTGGAATCCTTTGAATACATATATATAGTTTTAAATTTCATAATAAAGTATTAGGATGCCCCTCCTCCCAACTACACATTGACTTTATTTTGTTTGTTTCTTATTAAACTGATTTTACAAATAGAAATATTTTAAAATGTCTCCTAAGTAATAATAATTATAGTTTGTTATGGCAACCCATGACAATGCTAGACATCAAATAAAAATCTGCCTTTAAAATGATATGTGTATATCTCCCAAATACCTCATTTCTTGTTTTTATGAGTGTCATGGAGAAATACATCTGTGGTGAAGGTATTCACAAATCTAATAGCAATGCTATTGTTTCTGATTTTTATAGACTGCTTCTCTTGTGATCTTAAAATGCATTACAAATGTAGACTCATCTGTTTGCACAATACTAGCAGTTCCTTACGTTCTTGCTTTACAAATAGAAGAGAGAGAAGCAAGAAGCTTAGGCATGATTTTAAACAAATGTCCCTGACATTTGGAAAGACTATCAAGGAGAGGGGATGCTTTTCTGACCCCCGGGTTACTACTGTAGCACCCATACCAGGCTTTTTCCCGTGGAAGAAAATGAAATAGCTCACACAACATGTTTACAGTACAATATGTAAGGTACAATGGCAAAACACAGTTATGTCAATACCATTTATGAAGAACAAATTAAAAAAAAACCTCCTTCATAAAATCAATAGCAAGCCAGAGAAAATCAAGATGAATGGGCAAAGGAGAGTAGGTAACCCAGATAGCAAATGAGTGGAATCTGAGTGCATACCTGCTTGAGTGAGCAAAGGTAAACAATTACTGGCTGAATGTGTGTTTTCACTGAGTAAGTTGGGTCAACAGAGTCAGATAAGAGGAAGAGAGGATAAATTGTTGAGGCATAAAATAAAAATGTTTATCTGAGTGTTTATCACCCCTTGATGTAACATGGAATTCATAGATGGAGCCCAGTGCACGGCAGGCTCGGCTCTGGGTTTATACGTCGCCCTGGAATCATTCAGCAAACCATAAAACGTGCTTTCTCACTTTTCTGCTTGGATGATTTCAGAGCTGCTCTCCAGAGACCAATTTCTCTAATGGCGAGATCTAATTCAATTGTGTGCTCACTCAGTTCAGAGGGAAGGCCGTGGAAGGAACGGTGCCACAGACAGTGCATCTGGGACTGGAGGGATGGAGATTCTGTTCTGGGAGTGAGGAGAGTGAATGTGTTGCTTCTCACTGAATACATTGGTTGTGCACCTTGCCTCATCTTTCTTACTCTTCTAATTCAGGTGAAATCCCAGTGTACAAGGATTACATACATCTTGCCCAATTTAAAAATGATAGTAATAGTTTATTTTTCCTGAATTCCCCTTTTAATCTCTGTTATTTAGCACTTCAGGGAATGGGCTATGTTAGTTCACTAAGTTTTTTCAACTTGCTATAGTTACCATACACTTGATTGAATGATATGTACTCCTTTAAAATTTGCCATTAAGACCCCCAGATATCACATTCTGTTCATTTTGTCATTAGAAAGGCCTACACTATAAACTCCTATGGGCCAGGGCTAAGCTAATGCTGCTCATTTTGCATTGCTCATATTTAGTGTTGTGCTCATGGTATTTTGGCAACTCATGAATACTTCCTGGTGATAATGCATTTACGCTACTGCCACAATTTTCTACAAAGAATTGACTTGGCAAAGGGTCTATGCTTTGAGTGACTTGTGTGTA
Source organism: Colobus angolensis palliatus (assembly GCF_000951035.1). Taxonomy (NCBI): domain Eukaryota; kingdom Metazoa; phylum Chordata; class Mammalia; order Primates; family Cercopithecidae; genus Colobus; species Colobus angolensis. The sequence goes on from NW_012115189.1 coordinate 5,078,767, forward strand.
GTAATGATAGATGTGCTACTCATTCAAATGTCCTCTTCTAACCATCTCTCCAGGAAATAATGATATCCCTTGTGTGCTAGACATGAAGGCAAGGTGAACAGACTACCTTGTACATTAGGCCGTATTCATCAATGAAGCCTTCCAGCTTTCATACTTATACTTTGTAGGCTTATATTTAAAAGGCCAGTGTTCCAGGGGCTTTTCACTTTTTCCTAAGTATCTGGTTTCCAATGAGAACAATAGAACCACAGAATTCTGGAAACTAAAGGGAGCTTAGAGACTCTTTAACACTCTGACTTTAGAGATGGTAGAAATAAGGCTTAGGGAGGTTGAAGTCACAAAGTTAGTTAATGGCAAGGCCAGGGCTTAAACTCAACTCTGTCTCTTTCATTTAATTATAATATGGACTTTCTCTATGGCAGGCACTTGTAATTGTTGTGGATGCAGAAGTGAATGAGACAGATATAGATCCTGGGAAATGAAATTTACTAGGCTTTACCTCCTTTCCTCTAGACGTATGGGCTGGATCAGCAGGATGTTGACTTTTTTTTTCTTCAACTTTTATTTTAAGTTCTGGGGTACATGTACAGGATGTGCAGGTTTGTTACATAGATAAACGTGTGTCACGGTGGTTTGCTTCACAGATCATCCCATTACCTAGGTATTAAACCCAGCATCCATTAGCCATTCTTCCTGATGCTCTCCCTCCTCCACCTCAACCTCCTACAGGCCCCAGTGTGTGTTGTTCCCTGCCATGTGTCCATGTGTTCTCATAATTCAGCTTTCACTTATAAGTGAGAACATGCAGTGTTTGGTTTTCTGTTACTGCATAGTTTGCTGAGGATGATGGCTTCCAGCTTCATACATGTCCCCACAAAGGACATGATCTCAGTCCTTTTATGGCTGCATTTCATGGGGCTTATGAACCACATTTTCTTTATTCAGTCTATCATTGATGGGCACTTAGGTTGATTCCATGTCTTTGCTATTGTGAATAGTGCTGCAATGAACACATGCATGCATGTATCTTCATAATGGAATGACTTATATTCTTTGGGGTATATACCCAGTAATGGGATTGCTGGGTCAAATGGTATTTCTACCTCTAGGTCTTTGAGGAATTGCACACTATCTTCCATAGTGGTTGAACTAACTTACACTCCCACCAGTGGTGTAAAAGCATTCCCTTTTCTCCACAATCTCTCTGTAATCAATATTACAATCATTTTTAGTAATAATGATTCTGACTGGCATGAGATGATATCTCATCGTGGTTTTGATTTGCATTTCTCTAATGATCAGTGATGTTGAGCTTTTTTATGTATATTTGCTGGCTGCATGTATGTCTTCTTTTGAGAAAGGTCTGTTCACGTCCTTTGCCCACTTTTTAATGGGTTGTTTGATTTTTTTCTTGTAAATTTGTTTAAGTTCCTTGTAGACTCTTGATATTAGACCTTTGTCAGATGGATAGATTGCAAAACCTTTCTCCCATTCTGTAGGTTGTCTGCTCACTCTAATGATAGTTTCTTTTGCTGTGCAGAAGCTCTTTAGTTTAATTAGATACCATTTGTCATTTTTTGCTTTCATTGCAATTTGGTGTTCTCATTATGAAATCTGTGCCTGTGCCTATGTCCTGAATGGTATTGTCTAGATTTTCTTCTAGGGTTTTTATAGTTTTGGGTTTTACATTTAAGCCTTTAATCCATCTGGAGTTAATTTTCATATATGGTATAAGGAAGTAGCCCAGTTTCAATTTTCTGCATATGGCTGGCTAGTTCTCCCAACACCATTTATCAAATAGGGAATCTTTTCCCCATTGCTTGTTTTTGTCAGATTTCTCAAAGATCAGATGATTGTAGGTGTGTGGTCTTATTTCTGAGTTCTGTATTCTGTTCCATTCATCTATGTGTCTGTTCTTGTACCAGTACTCTGCTGTTTTGATTACTGTAGCCTTGCAGTACAGTTTGAAGTCAGGTAGTGTGATGCCGCTAGCTTTGTTCTTTTTACTTAGGATTGCCTTGGTTATTTGGGCCTGTTTTTGGTTCCATATAAATTTTAGAATAGTTTTCTCTAATTGTGTGAAGAATATCAATGGTACTTTAATGGGAATAGGATTCAATCTTTAAATTACTTTGGGCAGTACAGCTGTTTTCATGATATTGATTCCTCCTATCCATGAGCATGGAACGTTTTTCCATTTGTTTGTACCCTCTCTGATTTCTTTGAGCAGTGATTTATAGTTCTCCTTGAAGAGGTCCTTTACTTTCCTTGTTAGCTGTATTTCTAGGTATTTTATTCTTTTTGTGAATGGGAGTTCATTCATGATTTGGCTCTCTGCTTGCTTTTTGTTGGTGTATAGGAATGCTTGTGATTTTTGCACATTGATTTTGTATCCTGAGACTTTGCTGAAGTTGCTTATCAGCTTAAGAAGCTTTTGGGCTGAGATAATTCGGTTTTTTCAATATAAGATCATGTCATCTGCAAACAAAGATAATTTGACTTCCTTGCTTCCTATTTGAGTATTCTTTATTTCTTTCTCTTGCCTGACTGCCCTGGCCAGAACTTTCAATACTATGTTGAATAGGAGTAGTGAGAGAGGGCATCCTTGTCTTGTGCCAGTTTTCAAGGGGAATGCTTCCAGCTTCTGCTCATTCGGTATGATATTGGCTGTAGGTCTGCCATACATGGCTCTTATTATTTTGACGTATGTCCCGTCAATGCCTGGTTTATTGAGAATTTTTAACATGAAGGGATGCTGAATTTTATTGAAGGTCTTTTCTGTATCTATTGAGATAATCATGTGGTTTTTTCTTTAGTTCTGTTTATGTGATGAATCACATTTTTTGATTTGCGTATGTTGAACCAACCTTGCACATGTTGACTTCTTGATAAAGTACATCTGTGATTTAAAGCAACGTTTCAAAAATGTAAATTTATAGGTAACTGTTTTCAATCCTAGTCTGTTCGTACAGTTTGAATATTATAGTTTTCAAGGAAAGTTATCTTAAACTAGCTTCACTGACTACCCTTCTTCCTAGCCTCCTAGTTTGTTTGAAGTTGTTTTGCATTAGAAGTTACTGTTGTAGTAGCTTCCTTTGTGCTGGTGGTTTCTTCTGTTTCCACTCTACTCTGGTGCTAGTAGTCCAAAAAGGAACCCCCAAGAAGGAAGCTACCAGAGATCGTGAACGAGAAGGCAGACCTTCTCCAGCACTCCCCAGACTGCTCATTTTAATGGTTCTTCCCATGAAGATTTCTCCCCAGAGCCAATTTCTCAAGAGAGTCCTCAGGAGTAATTTGTTCATCTTCTATTTATGTCTTCTTTTCTTTCTGTCTTAGCAGATGCCAGAGCAAAGACCTATGTCCTATGGTTGCTAGTGTGAAGTCATGTAATTGCCTCTTTTCTTAGCAAGGATTAATTTTTTATTTTCTTAATCTTATCCTTTTATCTTTAATGAGAACTTATTTTTACATGAAGCTTTGTAGTTTACACAGTACTTTTTATATGGTGCCTCACTGAGCCTCAAAACAAATATGTAAGGTACGCAGAATTTTCCTTATCATCTCCATTTTACAGCCTAAAACCAGAGGCTCAGAAAATTTGGAAATCAATAAAATCATACTAGTGGTGCCCACTGGAAGACTGAAGGGCAGCGTTCTGAGAAGTCACCTTGACTGTTTCCATTAAGCCATGCTGCCATCATACTGGACTTTAAAACCATTTTTCTTAATTGTTCACAAGTGATATGGAAGTATTCCTTAGCACCAGCTTTTTTTGTGAGACCTTAGAATGTGTCTTAAAAACACACTTGAATAGAAAACAACAAAATTTAAATAGCTATATAAAACTGTGTCCCCTTATGAATACATGAATTTATATAGAATTTGTTAAACAATTGGTATGACTGATGACATTTAACCCTGTACAAGGAGTCTTCTCTTGGAATGGCAGAGTTGCCCTTTGGGTCCCAACACACAGGTTAAGATTGAAGACTCTGGAACCCTACTGGCTTCAAATTTTGATTCTTCTGCTTCTTATCTGTGTAACCATAGGCAAGTTACCTCTGGGTGCCTCTGTTTCATAATCTATAAAATGGGTGTAATAATAGTCCCTAGCTTGTAGGCTTGCTGTTAGGATTGAAAAGCATTACACACACACTCTCACCCCTGTCACAGTATAGAACAGTAGAACAGTGCCTGACACTTAGGGAACCCAACTGAAGTGTTGTCATTCCTACGACAGTGTGTCAGGAAAGTGACCTGAACCTGGAGTGATGTGAGAGTGACTTCAAGGGTCTGCAGGAGAACAGAATTCCAGTTTCCCCTCTGAGCTTGCTTCAGGGAGGCAGATATTTTTTCTTTTTTTACAAGCTTGAGTAGTTTATTACTCTGACAAAATTATATTTTAATAACTAACATAATAAATGTAGCAATGTAAAAAATTATAAAAACTAGATATATGTAGTCATATACATATAGCTATTTTGCAATACAAAGTTATGAAATAGTAATTCTCTGTGTTAAGTACCTTACACACACTTTGAACAAATGATGTTTTATCAATATTTTAAGTTTTTAAATACTATTTTTTAACTTTTATGGATACATAATAATTATACACATTTATGGGGTATACATAATGTTTTAATACAAGCATACAGTGTAATGATAAAATCTGGGTGATTGGGATACCTATCACCTCAAGCATGTATCATTTCTTTGTATTGGGAGCATTCCAAATATACTCTTCTAGTTATTCTGAATTATATAATAAATTATTGTTAGCTATAGTCATCCTATTGTGCTCCTGAAAACTAGATTTTATTTCTTCTAACTGTATTTTTGTACCCATTAACTAACCCCTTGTTATTCCCCACCCCCAATATCTTTCCAAGCTTATGGTAATCACCATTCTGTTCACTACCTCCACAAGATCAATTTTTTAGCTCCCCTATATAAGTGAGGACATGTGACATTTGTCTTTCTGTGCCTAGCTTATTTTGTGTAACGTGACCTCCAGTTTCAGCCAGATTGTTGCAAATAACAGGATTTCATTTTTTTATGGCTGAATAATATTCCACTGTGTATATATATACCACGTTTAAAAAATCTACTTTAAATGTGGTGGCTTCCTTATCGTGGCTCCTGACAATAGTGCTACAATAAATATGGGTGTGCAGATACTGCTTCACTGTGCTAATTTCCTTTCTTTTGGATATACACCCAGCAGTGGGATTACTAGACCATATGGCAGTTCTGTTTTCAGTTTTCTGAGGAACATCCATATCGTTTTTCCTAGTGGCTGTACCAATTCACATTCCCACTGACAGTGTATAAGTGTTCCAGGGAATGGGGTGACAGATTTAGCCTTCTAGGTGGAGGCTTGGAGTGAATGACACTGGGCCCCTGGGCCCCTCGGCTTAGCTGAGCTTTTTTTACCAGGCAAATGAACAGAATAGAGACTTTTTTTTTAAGGCTATGTGAAAGCTCCTAATCACGGGAACTGGGCCACACAGTGTCCAACTTGGTCTCCAAAACCCTAGGAATGCATGCTGCCGGGAAGGAATGAAGACATCACAGAGAGAGCAGTGTTTTCCCAGGAGCATTGTCATTGAGAGTTACGTCATTTCAGCTGCCAGAGGAGGAGTCTTGGGAAATCGCTAACTTTGCATTCTGGGTCTGATAGTCTGGAACAGTGAATTGAGCCAAAATGGCCTGGACTGGTGCTGGGGTGAGCCTTGTTGGGGAAAAGGCTAAAGCTACCTAAGAGTTTGTCTTTTCAAATCAGGGTTGCCCAATGAACCAGGGTCAAGCTGAGGCTGACTCTGGTGGGAAGTTTCCCTGCTTGTCTTCTCTTTTAAATGCAGGATCTTTAAAGGCAAGGACTGGACATGTGCACAGTTATTCCCTAATACTTACCCAGGGTCTGTCATAATTTATAGTTGATTGATAAACAATTGGTGAATGAGTTGGAAAAGCAAGGAAGAAGGGGAGATGAAGTAAGTGACTTAGGCAGAAACTAAACCGTAATTAGGCCTGAAGCCTTATACTTAGTCAACTGAGGTGCACAAGATCAGCACTTTCTAAATTATGGAATGCTAGATAGACTTCTGGTGATGCTTGGATGCAATGGAGCATAAGGAAATAAAAATGGATTCCAATTTCTGTAGGAAAAAACTTATAAAGACACTTTTCAGGAACTGAGAGAGTCAATGAACATAGTTTTAAAAATGTATACCAGTGTTGCTTATAAACTGGTATCAACAGGGGTTATTTTCTAGAAAGGGAAACTGAAGCCAAAAAATAAAACAAAATAAAATAAAATACAATAAAATGAAATAAAATAAATGGCCCAAGGCCCTGCAGTAGTATAAGGCAGTATAAAGGGCAGGAATCAACCTGTTTTTATTGTGTGGTTTGTCTTTCTGTTTAAAAATTATAAAATCCAAACAGCACATGAAGCTCAATTTAATTCTAGCAAAGAGACCTAAAATGGTTTAGTTCATGACTGTTGCAATCTCTTTAGGATGAGGAGGGAGATTTGGAGCTTCAAGTGGAGCAGGGAAGCAGAACAGATGTGAGAAGCCATCTTCTAAATGACTGTGGATTTCAAAATCAGTATTGGAAGCTTCAGCCTGTGGCCTAATCCTTTCAAAAAGAAAGTAGTTATGGTCTCACTTAGCAGTGAATCCTCAAGCAGGCAGCCCGAGGTGGAGTGTGTTTGAAACAAGGCATGACTTTAATTCAAGCAGAATTAGTCTGTGACTTTGAAAAACCAGCCTCATGCTGTCGTCCCAGGACAATTGGTCTTTCTGTTTCCTCTTTCCGATTCCTTAGTCCAGGCCATTTCAGTTATCTCCATCTGCAGCCTGCAAATGGTTTCTGAAGAGCCTGGATAGCGACACAGTCTAGGTTTATAAAGAGCTATGTCGTTGCATTGTATTGGCACATGAATTCTAATCATTTCACTCAGGTTGGGCCAGCCTGTTGGAGGGGTTGGACATCTGTGCTGGAGTTTCAAGCACCTGCATTGTCTGAAGCTGCTAACATAATAAACCTTTGCTCTCAATGGAAAAATTTTAAAGTCAACTTTCATACTGATTTTAAAATATCAAAAGTAATATGAAAACTATAAAGGTAATATTGGAATTCTGATTTAATGCTAAGAAAAATGTTTGAGTAAAGGTGCCATGAATCTCAGGCTCTTGGGGATGACAGCAGTGGAGGATAGGAGGCAAAAAGCCTGTATTTTAGCTTTCAGAAAAGATCAGTGAAGAGAAATTTCTTTTTCTTTTCTTCCTTTTTTTAAGGCCAGGATATATTTTGTCAATTTAGTACTCACACTGTATAAGTAAGTATTTTATTTGTGGGCACCCTGGACTTCTCTCTCTCACTCGCTTGTATCTGTTCATTTCTTTTTTTTTTCCCTTTTCTGGTTGTCTCTGAGCATCTTAAAGCCACTCATTTTTTTTCCCTCTAACTTCACTCTCGAGGATAGTGCCTGGCACCAGGCAGATTCTCAATAAATATGTGTTGAATTAAAAAAATGAATTCATAGTATGTGGAATGATCAAAAGATAATAACAAGATAATGATTTAATTCATGCTTTTGTCATTGGTTAAGAGTTCTAGGTTGCATTTTGACTAATATTTAGCATTGTGTGTACCACAGTATTCACAGTAGAAATGATAGACTCTGGAGGCAAATTGTCTGAGTTTGACTCTAAGCTCTACATTTACTGTGTGTGCTCCCTCAGTCAAATTACTTAACCTCTCTGTGTTTCAGTACTTTCCTTTGTAAAATGAAGAAATTATAGAATATACCTTATAGAGTTGTTATGAGAACAAAGTTATTTAATACATGTGGCACTTACAGCAATTCATGATACATAGTAAGTGTTGTGTGTTAGTCATTGTTTTATTACTCATGCCCTGGGAGTGATCCTTTGAGAGCAAGGTGAATAAAAAGATTCTACCTTATTACTAAAAACTTAAATGACATTTCCAGTCTCTTAGTATTCTTTTAATAAGTGTTCAGAGTAACATATGGTTTACTCTCAGTCCTTTTTTGGCGTTTATTTTTAGTAGCTGAGAAAGCTGATATTTTAAATGATTATAGCTCTTGGTGTTCACTGACTTGGCCAAGACTAGCTTTCTAAGTAAATGCAATATGAGGACCCCTTGGTGAGAGAGGGGCTGTAAAATCACTCTTCTAACAAAAAAAGTCTGATATGAAGTGAAGGGGATCAGGACTCTCATTGTAAATCTATAATACAAAAATATATTCTACCAAATAGTCTTTATCTTCAAAGTTTGATTCTCAGTAGGGAATACTTCTGACTTAATGTAACTCAAGATAGGCCAATGGAAAATCTGATGAATTGAAGAGTGAATGTCCAAACCAATTGAAAAAATGCACCTCTCTAGATCATTACATTTCTAGGATGTGAAGTTATGTAAAAGCAGCATGGTGGCCTGCTGCGGGATACTTGATAAAATTTCATGATGTGTTTAAATCTCTGCAATCTGAGAGGACCCACTACTATATTTAACCCTCAAATTGGATCTTAAGTTGCATTATCCTTTTGCCGGTTTCCCTTCCTGTTTGATTTACTTATTTGTGTGTGAAGCTTCTTGAAATCTTAACCATCTGGAATTATATTAACTGACACTAGTAACCAAGTTTAACAACAGTAAACAGGGAATAGCTCATTATAGGGCAGGAATAAAGAAATAGAAAGTGCTGGTAGTTAAATAGGAGTTTATGTATCTACTGAAAAACGTTCTGTTTTTCAAGCTACCTTTTATGGCATATTAAGTGTGCCTTCTTGTGTTGAAAATCTTGGTATCTCTTTCACATTAAATTTTTCAAGATCATTTAGTTATTTATCCTTCAAATACAATGAGTAAAACTATCCCAAAAGGAGGAAAATGGCAAATTGCTGAAATTACAACTGTTTTTACTTTTCTCAAATGGAAGTAGCTTTAAAATCCATGGGGGAAAAATCCAATTTGAAGGAAAGCAGTATTAGAAAGCATGCAATTATGTATAGCGAACATTTCCTCAATGATGGAAAATTCAAAATACATGAAGAAAAGCCTCCGTGACCATTTTCTCAATAAGGTGAGTTGATATTGTACACTGCTATTGGGGACTCCTGTCATCAAGGAAGCAAAGTAGAAATGGATTTATTTTCCCATTCTGGACCAGGGTAAGGGCATAGTATCATTGCTGGAGATGGGACGATGTGCTGAAAACCACATAGGGATTAAAAATACGCAATTTGAATTTCCATTCTGACTCTGCTCCTGAGAATAATATTAATGATGATAATAGCAACGATTAATAATATTTAATTTAATAATACAATTATTGCACACACTAAGTGAGATAATTTTCTCAAGTTATCAAGTTCTGGTGTGTGATGTGAGTCAAGCCACTTAACTAAGTTTTACTCTTAAGGTAAAATAGGGAATAAACTTTACTTCTTTTCTCCCTCATGGATAGAGACCCTTAAAGATTTTATACTGAATATAGAATATAGAATATATTTGCATTAATATAGAAGAATAATTTTGTGAGTTCTTAATGGGCATTTAGTGTCCTTTTCTACATCCCACATGCTGGGGTGACTTTTCATACGAAAGTTGCATTTGGGCAGGTATAAAACTATTAAACAAGGAGAATATGAAAATGACTCCTGGTTCTTTACTTTGCAAATGGAAAAATGGATGAAGTATTGTTAAACATACTTAAACCTACCCAGGATGAGTATATCAAACTCTGGAAATATGGGACAGAATTCCTACAGGCTTGATGCAGGCAACCAAGGTGAAGCATTCGTTTACTCACATCTGACCTCTCTAAGAATACATTTTATATGATTTATGGGGATGAAACACTTAAAGACATTAGATGAGGAAAAATAAATCAGGCACAAACCCTTGAAACACTGGATGGAGAGTTGAGAGGTAATTAAGTATACTTTTCTCTCTCCATTTTTTGAATCACTATTCAGGTTTTATGGAATTAATTTTCCAGGACTTGGCTATAGGGTTTATAGGCTCCCCTTCTCCATTCTTGTATTATGCAGCCTGATATCTGTGAGCTTTAGATATTACGTATTTTTGCAAATGTCTTACCCACAACTAGATCATGTGCTCGATAGCTTGGTAATGTCAGGCACAGTATCTTTGACAAGGTATATTCAAAAACCATGTATAATTCTTTTTAGACTCTTTTTTAGACATTATCATGAAATGTTAAAACATAGAAAAGCTCTAAATGCTAATATAATGAATAGCTATGTATCCACCACCGAGTTTATGAAAGAAATAGTACCAGTAACTTGAAACTCCCTGTGTCCTTCGCCTCTCATTCCCTTCCCACACCCACCAGAGGGAATTTAGTAATTGTCATTTCCTTTACATTTTACTCTTTTAGTAAATACAGTAACATAGAGAATAAATAGAATATAATGATGAATGCAATTTTTCATGTTTTACTATTTTATGCATATGGAATAATCTATTCCATTGAAACTTACCATTTTTTTTGCTTGGCATTATGTTTGTGAAATTCTTCCATGAGAATATGTATGGCTCTAGTTGGTACATTTTTACTGCTGTGTATTCATTGTGTGAATATACTGAAAGTAATTTACCCACTCTTCTCTTGATGGACATCTAGATTTTTTGCTTGCTTTTGACTTTGCCAATACAGTTACTGTGAGTGTTGTTGAACATGGCTTTTTGTGTACGTGTGCAAGAATTTCTCTACAATACATGGCTAGGAGAGGAATTATGTACTCCTTGGATATGCAATTCAGCTTTACTAGATATTGCTGAAATACTTTCAAAGCAGTGAATACTAATTTACATTCCCAATAACAGCAAATCAATATTCCTGTTGTTCCAATACTTTCCAACATTTGTGACTTTCGGACTTCAATGTTTTTTAATCTGATGAGTAAGAAATGGTATCTTCTATGACTTTAATCTTCATACCCCTTTTTACTAATGGGACTGACCATCTACTCATATGTTTATTGGCCATTTGGTTTCATATTCTCTGAATTTATGTTCATATGTTTTGCCCATTACTAACAGGTTTAATTATTGTTTTTTCTATCACTTAAAAAATTACTGTAGTAAAATATATGAAATATAAAATTTGCCATTTTAACCATTTGTAGTTGTACAACTCAGTGGCATTAAGTATATTCACAGTGTTGTGCACTCATTCCCACTATCTACTTCAGAACTTCTTCATCACCCCAAACAGAAACTCTACATCCATTAAGCAATAACTCTTCTCTCCTTACCTCTCCCCACAGCCTCTAGTCATTTCTAATCTGCTTTCTGTCTCCATGAACTTGCCTATTATATATATATATATATATATAGTCATATAAATAAGATATATATATATAGTCATATAAATAAGACCATACAATATTTTTCCTTTAACATTTGGCTTATTTCACTTAGCATAATGTTTTCAAGTTCATTCATGTTGTAGTATGCATCAGAACTTCATTTCTTTTTTATGACTGAATAGTATTCCATTGCATATATATATCACATTTTGTTGGTCCTTTTATTGCCATATTTAGGTTGTGTCCACATTTTGGCTGTTCTGAAAAATGCTGCAATTAACAGTAACACACAAGTGTCTGAGTTCCTGTTTTCAAAACTTTTGAATGTATATTTAGGAGTGGAATTGCTGGGTCATATGGTAATTCCATGTTTAACTTTTGGAGAAGCTGCCAAAGTACTTTCCACAGGGCTTGTACAATTTTGTATTTCCACTGTAAACCTACAAGGTTACTATTTCTCCATAACCTTACCAAACTTATTATTTTCTTTATTAAAAAAATTGTAGCCATCCTAGAAGATAGGAAGTGATATTTCATTGTGATTTTGATGTGCATTCCCCTGACAACTAATGATATTGAGTGTCTTTTCATGTGCTATTTGTGTATCTTCTTTGAAGAAATGTCTATTCAACTCATTTGTCCATTTTTTTTTAAACATAGATTGTCTTTTTGTTGTTGAGTCTTAGAAGTTCTTTATATATTTGTATGTTAACCCCTCATCAGATATATGATTTGCAAAAATTTTCTACTGTAGGTTGTCTTTATTTTTTTGAAAATTTTCTTTGATGCACTGCCTAGTGGAGCTGTTCACCATCTTCCAGACCCTAGAATGGTAGATCCACAGCTTGCACTGTGCACCTGGAAAATCCACAGGCACTCAATGCCAGAGTGTGAAAGCAGCTGGGAGGGGGCCTGTACCCTCCAAAACCATAGGGATGGAGCTGTCCAAGGTCATGGAAGCCCACCTCTTGCATCATTGTGACCTGGATGTGAGACATGGAGTAAAAGGAGATCATTTTGGAACTTTAAGGTTTAATGACTGCCCTGTTGGATTTTAGACTTGCATGGGGCCTGTAGTCCCTTTATTTTGGCCAATTTCTCCAATTTGGAATGGGCATATTTACCCAATGCCTGTACTCCTATTATATCTAGGAAGTAACTAACTTGCTTTTGACTTTACAGGCTTATAGGTGGAAGGGACTTGCCTTGTCTCAGATGAGAGACTTGGACTTTTGAGTTAATGATGGAATGAGTTAAGACTTTGGGGGACTGTTGGAAGGGCATGATTGTGTTTTGAAATGTGAGAACATGGGATTTGGGAGGGGTCGGGATGGGATGATATGGTTTGGCTGTATCTGCACCCAAATCTCATCTTGAACTGTAGTTCCCATAATCCCCACGTTTCATGAGAGGGACCTTGTCAGGGGTAACTGAATCACGGGGGCAGTTACCCTCATTTTGTTCTCATGATAGTGAGTGAGCTCTCATGAAATCTGATGGTTTTATAAGGGGCTTCCCCCTTTGCACAGTTCTCATTCTTCTTCTCCCTGCCACCCTGTGAAGAAGGACAGGTTTGTTTCCCTTTCTGCCATGATTGCAAGTTTCCTGAGGCTTCCCCAGCCATGCTGAACTGTGAGTTCATTAAACCTCTTTTCCTTATAAATTAACTACTCTTGGGTATATTCTTATAGCAGTGTGAGAATGGACTAATACAGGTGTTACTCGATATTTTGCCTTTGAAATGTTTCAAAGTTTTACTTTCTATTTTAGATCTTTAATACAGTTCCCCTCTTGATATATCTGGCAACATTAGGAACATCTCTTGATGTCCTTGTTGAACTTCAGGTGTCACTGCAAGTACCCTACCAGCAACATTTTACTTCCATCTCCTGCTTCTATCTGGTTCTTTCAGGTTGTCCTTACTGACTTCTGCTTTTTCTAGAAGGAGATTCATGGATTGCCTTTCTATATCTCCTTCAGTCTCAGTCCTGTTAGTATCTGACAGCACTGTGATAAAACTTCTTGCTTGTGCCCATTAAAAATATAGCCTTTTCCACCTTGTGTTTTCTATACAACTTTATTAGGAATCTGGAAGATAGAAAATTAGGCAACTGTATTGGTGCCATCCCAAAGACTCTGAAGAGCCTTGTCTAATTGCCTTGACCAATTGTGGTATTGCTTGGAAGGGGAGACCAGGCACCACTGTGGTCCTTCCTGATCTCGACATTTCAGAAATAGAATAGCCCTTATTAGCAGCATGGCATATACAACTTGTTTTATAAGATGAACTTTTTTCCCTTCTAGTCAGATGTCAGCTGGATTCTTGTATTTTCATAAATTACACAGTTTATTTGACAAAGGCTAATCAATACTATTTCAGAATCCTAATTTCTATCTATACCTGCATCTTGTATTGAAAGATGAAAATAACTTATAGCACTGAACATTTTAAGCAGGGAAAGAAATGATCACTACTCATTTTCCCTGTGGCTAGCAGAGAATCACGTGAACAGAGGAATGGGAAAGAACATTGATTTTGGAGTTTGAAACATCTAGCTTTTTGAAAATGGTATAAGAAAACATCAGTTGCAATGACTGCAGCTGAAAGAATCATGACTGCCTGTCATTTTCTTTAATAAGCTTCAAAACATCCATGATTGAGAAGTCATGGGAAAAGTTAAAGGGATTCATCTGAGACTTTGGAGATCTGGATTATCACTCTGACTCTCCTTAGTAGGTGAGTATGTTCTCTATGTATTATCTCTGGGTCATTCTCTACATTGTTTGCATTGCTGTTACTTCAAGATTTTATTTTATTTTATTTTATTTAAATCTTGATACAGGGTCTCACTATGTTACCCAGGCTAGAGTGCAGTGGCACGATCTTGGCTCACAGCAACCTCTGCCTCCCGGGTTCAAGTGATTCTTGTGCCTCAGCCATCCAAATAGCTGGTATTACAGATGCCTGGCTAATTTCTGCATTTTTAGTAGAGACAGAGTTTCATCATGTTGGCCAGGCTGGTCTTGAACTTGTAACCTCAGAGTGATCTGCCTGCCTTAGCCTCCCAAAGTGCTGCAGTTACAGGTGTGAGCTACAGTACTTGGCCATAGCAAGGTTTTTGAGAAGGTCACATAAGGCAATGCATGAGAAAGCGTCTCACGAACCATAGAGCACAGGCCATAAGATGGGTATTGTAATGTCCAGTGATGAGATGGGAGTAACTACTCCTGGTTGAGTTAGAAGTCACCTGAAAGTCACATCTAATTGAAGTATTATTTTTAAATTATCAAACTTTCTTCGTAGTATTTTTCAGGACTCTACATATCTAGCCATAGGTTAAAAAAAAAATCCCTAAAACACATAGCTGATGTTTTAGATGAAAGGCAAAATGGGCAGTTTACTCTATGGACACACGAGGAGAAAATGGAGTGTAGGGACCCCGCAGCAGTCCTGGGAGTGAGGGCAAGCACAGAACCTTGCAAGAAGGAAAATGGAGGAGGACCTGTCTGGGTATGGTATCATGCCACTGTGTTTCCCAACCTTTCTGTGTTCCAGCCAGTCTTTTAGAGGAGGTCGTGCCCTGTGTAACTTATTACGGATTTGAGATTACAAAAATATGATCATTCTTGGCAAAGTATCCCAGATGCTGTGAGAGCAACTGCAGAATAAGCTACTCTGTAGAATGATTTGATTCAAAATATGTCCAATTTCCACCCAGTCAAAGGCTCCTGAAATGTTTGTAGCATCTGTGGACTCTGAGCTACTCCAGTCCAGGGTTTCAGATGCTGGCAGGCATTTCCCTCTATTAAATCAGTCTTAAAGGTTTGCCATATGCACTTCAATCAAACCTTTCCCCCACACACGCTCCCATAAAATTGCTGCTCTACAGCAAATCTTTTCAACCACACTCATGTAAATGTGGCTTTTTCTATGAATAGAAGAGAAAGACCATATTTAAAATCTGGTTCAATAGCAACTTTATATACCCCACTGAGCTTTATGCCATGCCATGGGATACTGCTGCTTAATTCTTAGGAGGCTGTCAGTTGATATCTGGTCAGGCTTTTCTTGCCATATATATAGTGAGATCCCATTATGCCATAGGGTTGGGGCTCAGGGATAAAATTCATTTTATAGATTTCTTGCTCTAAGTTTCATTTCTCCAAACCTTATAGCTTTCAAAGTGTTGGTTTTTTTTTTTTTTTTTTAACACCCAGGTAATGTTTGCAGAGCAGACTTTATTGTTTGTATTTTATAGATACAAAAACTAAGGCTTAGTTATGTCTTGGAGACATTAAATATAGTTCACTCTACTACATTCAGTAAGACTTTTTTACTATGTTATTTTATGTAACTTATTTTCTAGTTCTGTAATGTATTGTAGCTTAATCTTTGAACCATGTCTGGCCAAAATCATAGGAGTCAGACCTGTATCCTTTTTAACTATTTGAAATTATGGTGATATATCATCTATATCTATATGTATATCCATATATCTACATATAAGCAAATATATATACATATATTTGGAAGTATAATAAACTGATATATTTCTCATTCCCTTTCAATCATAATGTCCTACAAAAGGCAAGGCAAACACCTCTTAGAACAAATCAATCCACAGGGTAGAGAAGGGGGATGTGACCTTCAGGATTTCTTCACCAAGTAGGAAGCAGAAGAGAAAGTCCTGTGCTACTGGGAGGGGAAAGAGAATATCTCAGTTCCTTAGGGTAGCTTGGAGAGGCAGCTGACCTGTCGGAAAAGCAGTATGTTGAGCTTGATGCTGATAGTGGCAGGATGTGATTTGGCCACGGTTAGAGATGCATTGAGGCAGATGGACCTGACATTGCTCTGTCTCCAAAGCCAGTGGATGGGATGCAGGGTATCCCAAAGTTCCCATAGGGCCTCTTGGAGAAATATCCAGCTGTAGAATGGGCCAGCAAGTCTGGGTCAGGATCCGGAGGTACACTCAACTAGAACAGGCAAGCTTGACTACAGACTTCAGCAGCAGCTCCAGCACATTGCTGCCACACGTGGTCACAGCCCAGGACTTCGGGGCCCAAAGCTGAGAGGACCCTCTGCTGACTAAGCCCCACCTCCCAGCCCCATCACACTGAGGACTGGTAAGCTACTTTTCATATCCGCATGACATCATCTCTTCAAAAACATACAGGTGACATAAAGAAAACTTGAGACAAGGATTTTTCCAAATGAGACTTTAAAAAGTTCTTTTAAACCAGTGTGGACAGAGAAACCTTTAATTCATTAGTTTAAAATTCCTTCTTTAATCGCCTCCATCACCACCTTCCCTATTCCCCCAATTCCTAGGGAGATGGGGGTGCTCATGAGTTTAGTTCAGCTTTAGGGATACAAAGAAAGTTACTGTTTTTGGTATAACTGAATTTCAGGAGATGAATTGTGTGAATTTTTCACCTTGTTATAACAGGAGAGAAAAATATTTCATAGGTAGTGGAGCCGAAGGCTATATTAAAGGTTAGCATATATGACAACCTTGGAAACGATAGGAAACCATAGGTATTTTTCCTTTCTTGTATTTTCTTTCGCTGTTGCTTCCCTAAAGATCTATTATATTATGGTTGTCCGCAAAAGTGCCTTCCTCCAGGAGGGCTGTCCTGGAGCCCACAAAGTGTGCCTCCAAGGGTTCCTTGGCTTCTCGATTTAATTACCATAAGACCTTTTGCAGCTGCCCCATGGTGTTTCCAGGCTTTCCAGAAGCTGTGCTGTAAATCTTCCACCTACTGACACCTTTTGTATATCTCTCAGCCAGAATAATTGGGAAGAAAATTATGTTCATGTTATTTCAGTGGGAGAAAGTGCTAATAATTCAGGGATCTGTGCAGTGGGACATAGAAATCCATTACTTTTAGGGTTAGCTCTATATTCCATTGACCTTGGGTAACTCCCTGGGCTACTGTGAAATGGATGGGCTAGGTGATTTTAAATGTCCTCATTTATGATTTGTTTGATTTGCTTATTCATTTAACACACATGTATTAAATGCCTACTATGTGCAATACTAGGTGCTAGGATGTGTTTAGTCAGACAGGCATAGCCATTGACTTCATGGTGCTTTGATATGGGTAGAAAAATTCAGAAACTCTGCAATAGATTATAAAATGACATTCCCACATAAAACCATGAGACAAACCCTTATTCCTTTGTAATAGAATTAGCTTTTCACAGCAATACTTCAAACTTTCCTCCACATTCTGAACCATCTCTTTCACAAGCTCAGGATTTGGTGCTCAGAAAAGGCATTGGAGACTGCATAGAGGTCTCAGCACAGATACAGCTGGCAGAAGGACTCTCTTATGTTTAGGGAAAAGTAATGAAAGTGATCAAGAGATTATACACTAAGTATAGCACTATGGGATTTACATGCATTATCTCAGTTTTGGGAGGTTCCATCTCATTACTCTTGGTCCTAAACTCCTAGGTAAACTGTAGATGGTTTCCATCAGAGCTTTCTGTCTTCTTTACCGTGCCATCGGTTCCAGTTTAGTAAAATGCAGCACAAGAGGCCACCACATGGACTAAATGAAAGAGAAAGGGTAAGGGGAAGAGAGTTTCTCGGTGAAGAAAGGGTATATATGAGGGAGAAGCAGATGAGAAGAGTAATACCAGTGAGCTCACCTCTTAATTTCATAAGAAAAGGCCATTTTATAGCCACCTCTATTATTTTGAAGTAATGAAACATTTTCCAAAGTGAGAAATCATGTCATCTGTTGTGCTTCAGTAGGCTTAATCTAAAGAGAAGCAAAGTATTTCATATGTTTTTATGAGGAACTTTAAAAAAAAAAAAACAATGACTAACCATCTGGTATATTTTTAAATCTGCTCTGGAATGTATATTTTACATATTTTCTGGATTGTCGTATTTTACTGCCAAGCATGCTTGCAAATACCCCTATTTCAGAGCCGCATGTTCAGATGATTGCTGGAAGAGGCCAATAAATAAATAAATAAATAAAAAGAAACCAACAAAACCCCCACACCCCATGACAGTATTCTGCCTATCCTTTATTCAGAATACTTAGCCAAGTAGAATCTCAAACTGGGGCACATATACCTAAAATATTCGTGAATAACTCGTGTGTGGGGAAGCCTCCCTCAATGAACCTCAAATAGTTCCTTTTCTGAGAGCATACTCTTTATCTTCTGTGCAGGGGTCAACATTTATACACCATTATTTAGATAGGATAAAAATATAAGAAAAACTTTATTTTCTTTATCTGATGCTCCTTTTCAAGCTCCTGAACATGGTTGAAAAAACTTACATTTATAAAGACATCTTGGCTTTATACTTTGGGTAAATATTCAGTTGATTTAAAATTCAAACTCTATCACTGTTGTTTCTCCCCTTTCAAAGGGTCTACGTCCTTTCGAAAGAGGGCACCAGGTAAAAGAGAAGGTGGACCTTATGCCCATGGGGTGGAAGGTTTGCCCTGCTTGGTGCCTTCTGTGAGGTCCCTGAATAGCCCTTTTGACTTCCCTAGTCACTGATATCTGCTGAGTGTGGCTTGTCCTGCCTGGCGTGTTTGTGTGCTGTGTGGTAGCTGCTGCTGCTACTTGAAATTTTTCCACCACCTGCAATCAGGACTGGCAACATAATTTGTGAGACCTAGTGCAAAATGCAAATGTGAGACCCTTTGTTCAAAAATTAAGAATTTCCAGATGGCTACAGTAGAGCATTAAATCAAGCACAGGGCTCTTCTGAGCACAGGGTTCTTTTACAATTCTCTGCTATACTCACTCTCCAGAGTAGCTCCACTATAACCAGCCTGGCAAGGAGACCACTCTAAGTCCTTAGGAGATCAGGGAGGGCGAGAAGCTGAGTGGACGAAGACAGATTTTTTTTTTTTTTTCAAGTGAGGTGAGCAAGAGCATGGATACACGTTAATGAGTCTTGTCCTTGACATATACTTTGTCACTGAATTCTTACTTGCTAAACTTGTCAGTGGTTGCTCTAAACCAAGTTCTCTGTAATTTGATTTCTCTTTTTGCAAAGGTCAGTGTCCTCTTATTTAGGTGGCTGCTTTCTCCGTGTTGTGGCAACAAGGATTTTAAAGCCCTTTATAGGAAAGAGTTTCATGCTTTTGCATTTTAGCTAGACATAGATCCTTCTCCTTTGAGTGTCCTGGCCCTTTCATATTAACACCATTAAATCTCCTCCCTCTGCAGCCACTCCCCACATGCCCTCAATTTAGAAAATTTGTCTTAAAACACCAAGCTTTAATATTTTACATTATTTTTGTGCAGTGTCTTCAGTGTGGGGTGGGAAATATTTCTTTGGAATGGAAATAATATTTTGTTGCATAAGGGCTAGTATATTAAGATACTTTATTAAGCATTCAGAATTCAAGTGAATCCTTTTATTGGGGATGGACCTATCTTGCTTTTATAAGAAGGAAATACATTTATGATTTAACTCCATTAGAACATAATAAAACTTAGATCTGTCTCTTATGTTGTATAGATATATACATAGGGAGTTGAAACAAGATTAAAATATTTTGACAGAAAACTGGGTGGCAATTTACCATAACATTGACTGCCACTTTTTTTTTAAATTCAAAGAGTTAATCAGTTACAAATTACATATTGTTATGCTAACAGTATCTTATCTAATGACAAAAATTCAGGGTCAATGTCTTAGCTCTAAGGGCCAATGCTTCTGTGTTAAATTAATAGAACATCTTTATTTTGCAGTTCACTATTTACTTGGAACAGGGCGCAATGGGAAAAAAGTCTGTGGAGCACCACACCATTAGTAATACCTAAAATTACAGACAAAGAGGTGAAATAAGGTGGCCAGCTACTCTGTTTGATTTGTCAGCAGATAACAACAGCTTCTTGATACCATAATTCAAATTCATGCATTTTATCCAGAGGCAGCTGATTGTGACATTTCTGGGAATAAAAGTGTTCTATCCAACAGATGTATTTAATATTTGGAAAAATGTGCTAATGTATAGCTGAAAGATACTGCAAGGGGTTGAGCATGTAGATTTTTAAAAGTCACTCATCAGCAATATTGTTCCAATTAAAAATATGATTTGTAATTTCCAGACTTTCCCTTTACTCACTCTTCCTATGCCCCTATTTTCTCCACATACTAGTGAAATGGTAGCAGATTTCCATTCATTAATCAAGTCCCTCAAAATGCTTCTTAAATCTGAGTCTTTCTTTACCTTTTCCCACCGTCAGTGTTTAGGTTCCTGTTGTTTCAGTCCTCCACACTTAAGCAAGACTCTTCGTCTTCTTCTCTTCACTCTTATTCTTATCTAATTTATCCCATATATAGATGTCATACTGATCTTCTGAAAGTGACACTCAATTGTATTATTATTCTGCTCAGAAACCTTAAAGATGTCTTAGAGCCCAGAGAATAAAGTCCAACTTCCTTATACTGGCATTTAGTCCCTATATAATTTGGCCCCAGCAGTCTCCTTAATCTATATTCCCACTCAGGCCCTGATCTCTCAAGGAATAATCTTACATTTTATTTCAGATTAGTTGGTTGACAACTACCCAAGGATGCTTCCACCCTTGTGTGTGTTTTTCCGTAGTGTTTCTTCATCATCCAAAGGGTGTTCCCACCGCCCCACCACATATCCAGGTCATTGCCAGTCTCTAAACTCAGCTGAAGTGCTCTCTGCTCTGTGGAACTTTTTTCTTTCACCTGGGACAACAGGTATTTTGATTCTTAAAATTTACTCAACCAATGATTGTTAAGCTCTTTGTACATGTCAAGCCCTAGGGATGTAACATTGAGCAGCCAGACACAGTCTATGTGTTCATGGTGGTTCCAGTCTAGAGAAAACCCGGTGTGAAACAGGGAAAATCTCTCCATTTCTAGAGCATCGATTATCTATGAACTAATTAGGATACAAAATCTCTTATATCATGGAGTATATATTAGTATCTCACTTCTGTCTTTGATTGACCACTTTGAGACCAGAAACCATGTGTCTTACCTGCAGTGCCAGATAAGGCAGGGTGGCGTGTCGGGAAATAGAGCCGGACTGCAGGTGTTTAGCTTGGCTCTGATCCTCGCTGCTTTTGTAGACCTGGGTAAGTTACTCATTAACCTCTCACATTGCCTCTTTAAAAAGGAGCATAATAACAGTGCCTACCAAGACAGATGGCAGTAAGCATGAAGTGATTTCACATGTGTGAGGTGCTTCAAACAAAGTGGGGCACATATACTAGGTGTTGAGTAAATGTTAGTTTTTGTTATTATTTTTATAATGCTGCAGCCTGTGTGGCCTTAGGCAACTCATTTAACATGACTGTAGCTTCTTTATCCTTTCCTAAAATAAGGATAATGATGTTAGCCAGATAAAGGCCCATGTGTTTGTTTGAGGAAATGAGATAACAGATGAAGGTGCTTGGAAAATTGGTGCTTGTTATAGAAACGTAGGGCTCATTCATGAGCTCATGCTGGTGTCTGGGGAAAATCACCACATTCTGGTCTTCACAGAGTCTACAGTCCAATAGGAACAGTGGACAAGACCATTAAAGAAGAATTTACAGCACACTGTGCTTAGCAAGGGGACAAGGAAGAAGGGAACTCTTCAAGTATGCAGCAGGAACATCCCAAATAGGCCCGGGATGGCGACGGTCCGGGAAGGCTCTTCCAAGAGGGAACAATGTATGTAGAAACCTGGAAAACCGTGAGTTGGACTTGTTTGAACAGCAAAACGAAGTTCAGTGTAGCGGCACATCGAGCATGGGCACAGCAGGAGCAGGAAAGTGAACGTTATGCTGGGATGGCTGCATAATTTTAGGGTCCAGTTCAATGGGAAAACACATAACATTTCACATTTTCAAAGTAGGGGGAAAAAGCCTCTTCCTTTCTTTCCCTTCTCTGTCTTGACCTGTTTTTAAATTTGCTGTTTAATTTTGTGCTCCTTCGGGCACAGGGATACACTTGCTGGATGATTGCAGACCCTTTCAGGTGTTAGGGGGTGTCCTAGTCTGCAACTCCGAGTGCACGAGCCTGACTTCAACCCTCCCTGCACCTGTGCCTAGGCCTCCGCTGCAGGCAGACAGAGGGCTGCGGTGGTTGTTAGGGGAGGCCCGGGGGCTTTCGACTGAGAATCCCCCCTGAGGAGGTGAAGCGGCACTGCCATTTGGGAGATAAGTATCTAAGACCTCTGTACAGGCTTTGTTGTCTCCTCAGCCTTCATTTACAAAACACCTATTCAAAGATAAGATTATTAAGAATTTTAAGATGATGACCCCCTGGCTGCACTATTGGTATGTGATTATTTTCTTATATTGTAGAGATAATGTGGAGATACAACACAAATATATGCAATGCCTAATCAATGGGTCACTTCAGAGAGCTGATATTTTTAATTTTTATTTTTTTAAACAGTTAAGAGATTGGCAGTAAAGAGGTGAGTAAATATGTGGGGAAAAAGATATGGAAGATCTTACAGCAGTGTGAAGGTTTGAAAGTGGTTTCCTCCGAATAGAAGCATTCTCTCTTTGCTTTCTTTATAATGGTTCTAAAATAAACATAATTTTATAACAAGTAAAAATAAGTTATAATAATCTTTTATTAAAAGGCTCTAGAAATGTTTTTGTGTAGTACTGTTCAGATAAAGGAAGGCTCTGAAAGATGTGTGTTCCTAGCAGAAATGATCAGCCTGGCTCTGCCCCAATCTGACAAAGATCACCATCGTTGTGTTTCTAGAAGAAACCCAATTTGGCCATTTTTTTAAAATAAAAATATGTTTGGATTTGGCTGCTGTGATTGTTAATTTTATGTGTCAACTTGACTGGGCCTCAGGATGCCCAGATATCTGATTAAACATTATTTCTTAGCATTCGAATTGGTGAATTGAATAAAGCAGATGGCCCTCCTCAATGTGTGGGGGCGTCATCTAATCTGTTGAGGGCCTGAACAAAACAGAAAGCTGAAGGAGATTCAATTCACTGTCTGCCTGACTGCTTGAGCTGAGACATCAATCTTCCCCTGCCCTCGGCATTCTTGGTTCTCAGGCCTTCCACACTTTGCCTGGAATCTATAACATCCGTTCTCTGGCTTTCAGACCTTAAGACTACACCCCTGACTGTCCTGGGTCTCCAGCTTGCTAATGCCAGATGCTCGAACTTATTAACCTCCATAATCACATACATGAACTAATGCCTTATTTGAAAAAATATGTATTTAAAAGATATAAGGTATGAGCTAATACCTTATTTAGAATCTCTCTATGTCTATATATCTATGTCTATCTATATATCTCTCTCTAGAGAGAGCCGTATCTGTCTGTATATGTTTATCTATATATCTATCCATACCTATCTATATCTTCTTCTTTTTTTTGAGACAGAGTCTCTCTCTGTCACCCAGGCTGGAGTGCAGTGGAATGATCTTGGCTCACTGCAACTTCCACCTCCCGGGTTCAAGCAATTCTCTTGTCTCAGCCTCCTGAGTAGCTGAGATTATAGGCATGTGCCACCACGCCTGGCTAAGTTTTGTATTTTTAGTAGAGACGGGGTTTCACCATATTGGCCAAGCTGGTCTTGAACTCCTGATCTCAAGTGGTCTGCCTGTCTTGGCCCCCCAACATCCTGGGATTACAGGTGTGGGCCATCACGCCTGGCTGATATCTGTTATCTTCTGTTGGTTCTGTTTCTTTGGAGAATCCTGACTAACAGAGCACTAGAACAATAATTTATTGTTTCTGTGTTTTAAAATGAGATGAGAAAATGGTAGACTATTATTTTATGTTAGGAAAAATATTTTGAGATAAAATGAGAGGACAGGAGGAGTTTGAGCAGAGCAAGAATGTATCTTACTCCTTGGAAGGTAGAGGACTCGTATTTTTATGGCAAAGCCTTTATGTTTTGGGAATTCAGCTTCAGAAATGTCAAAATAAATGGGTGGCAGCTCTAAACATGGTTCTGGACTCTGGAATTCTTATAAAGCTTTAGTATTAATGATACACTACCCTCATAAAAATATGTTGAAGAGTGTCTTTATATGTTTTGTACTCTGGAAGTGTGAGTAAGATTGGAATCATCTGCTCCTTAGATGGTTAGTTGAACTGTCCCGTAAAAATGTTTGAATTTGTTGGTTATTTGTGAATAGACTCTAAACTATTAATTTAATTTAAAACATAATTATAGTTACATTCAGTGTTTCTACATGATCTCAGATAATTTTTGATGAGCTATATTTTTCTAGGGATTTGTTTTATGTAAACTTTCAATATCATTGACATAGTTTTAAAATCTGTTTTGAATCTAGGCATGTTTTAATTTTCATTCCTGATATTGACTTGTGTCTAATTTTTTGTTGCTCAGAATTGACAGAGTTTTATTTTAATAATTATTCTTTCATAGAACCACCTTTTCTTCTCTTATTTAATTGATTTCTGCACTCAGTTTTATTATTTTTGTTTGAATATGTCTTTTGGACTTACCCTGTTGCTTTTTTAAGCTGTTAAAGGTTATGCATTTCTTTCCAACTGCAGTCATCACAAATTTTGAAATGGAGTATGTTCATAATCATTCAGCTCTAAGCATTTCTAATTTCCACTGTTATTTAATTTTGGGGACTAAATGCATGAGACTTTTGAAAGTTATTGCTTGTTATTGATTTTTTTAAAAGTCAGGTTTATTGAAGCATAATTTACATACAGTAAAATTTACCCATTTTTAGTGTTTAGTTTGATGAGTTTTGACAAATATATACAGTCATGAATCCACTACCAAAATCAAATATAAAATATTTCCATCACACTACAAAATTCCCTTATGTCCTTTTGTGATCAATCTCCTACTCCATCTCCCAGCCTCTGGCAACAACTGATCTGATTTCTTTCCCTCAGGTTTTGCCTTGTTATTGATTTTAATTTAGTTGCACTGTGGACAGGGAACATGGACTTTATAATAATGATTCTTTTGATATTTAATGAGATTTGCTTTTGGCCCATTATGTGGCTAATTATCATAAAGTATCTTTAATTTTCAATTGCTTTATGCAGAGTTCTGTATATGTTAGTTAAATCTAACTTGTTTAGAGTGTTTTTCAATCTTCCATTTTCTTACTCATTTTCTACCTGATTTATCAATTTCTGAAAGAAGTATTAATATATGAAAATCTCCCCTATCGTGGTAAATTTGCCCATTTCTTCTTGCAGTGTTGCCAGCTTTTTGCCTCACGCATGTTGATGTTAGGTTCTTAGAAGTTTAGAGTTAATAATTTTCCTGGCCTTTTATTTTAAATGTTTCTGAGTCCTTACATTTTATTTGTTTTGTGTGCAAAGCCTAGAGCTGTTTTTTTTTAACCCAATTTAACAATTTCTGCCATTTAACTAAACAGTTTAGACCCTTTACATTTATTGTGATTGCTTATACTTTCGATTTATCTCCCGCACTTGACATTTTGCTTTAAATTTTGTATTTTTTCTCTTTCTGCCTACTTTTGAATTATTTGAGATTTGTTTTATTCCATTCCCCCACCTGCTTTGGGAGCTATATACACCATTGCTAATCTTTGTGTGACCACTCGTAACATTTTAATATGCCTAGTTAATTTAACAAAATCTAAATTTAATATCACTACCTTCTTCTTGAACAATGAAATAACTTCAGAATTCTTTGAACATGATTTTACCGCTCCTATTATTTATATTGCTGTTATCTAGTATCTAAGTTCTACCCCGTCTTTATATCCTCCAAGTTGATTGTTTTATACAGTCTGCTTAGATCACATATTTGCTAGATTCTTCATTCCCTACTTCTAGCCTCTCAAACTTTGCCCCTAACACCATGTTTCTTCTTCCTGAAGTATATCTTTTATAAATTCTTTTAATGGTATTCTGTTGCTAGTCATTTCTCCTAATTTGCTTAATTTGCTCTTGTTCTTTTTATCTGTAGACACAGTTCTTGGCAGACAGTTATTTTCTCTGGATGCTTGATGCTATTACATCTCTACCTTCTATCTCCATTGTTGCCATTAACTCTTAGAATTCATTAATCTACAAAATTAGTTTTGGAGCATCTGCAGTCATAATTTCTACAAATATTGTCTCATCTCCATTCTTATTATTCTCTTCTAGAAATTCAATTTGATATATCTCAGAGTAACTCATTTTATCTTTCATGTTTTCTTATTTTTCATGATTTCCATCTCTTTGTGTTGCACTTGGGGCAATTTCCTTAGGCTTGTCTTCCAAGTAATGCCCACCCTTTAATTTGTATACGTCTTCAAAGATCCAGACTTCATCTAAAGGTCTTAGTTCCTAACTTGAAAATCCGGTGCTTAGGTTTTGTTATCCTAGAGGTTGTTTGTTGTTAAAAGCAAGTCATTAGGTTAGGAATAAGAGCAAATGCCTAAAGAAGCCAAACCTCACATTAGGTTATTATGCTGGTTTTCCTTTTTTTTTTTTTTTTTTCAGTTTATGACCATTTCTTTTTTATTTTTGTGATCTCAGCTGCACATTGCAAAAGGTGATGGTTATATCTCATCCAATATTTCTAGGTGTTTCATGCAGAAAGGATTCTTTTTTTTGGTATATCTATCTAACATGTTGCTAGAATTGGAAGTCTAGAGTGCATTCTTTACCTGGGTTTCCTTTTTATATGGTCAGATTTTAGTAAATATGTATCTTGGCTTCCCATATTTTTGTGATGTGCAAGAATACAAAGCATTCTACAACCCTGCTGTCTTATAATCATTATTTTACTCATTTATCCACAAGTCTTTAGGTCTACGTATTTTTTCTTAATTTCTTATTTTAAATTTCTTTTTAATGACACCCTCTACTAACTAGCTCAAAGTCAGATGTGGGCTTTCTTAGATGCCAAATAACTGGAGGCAGAGTCAGAAGAATGTATGTATGGGCATTATCACACCAGCTGGGGATCTATTTTTACTATTAGTAGTATTGAGCTTGATATTAGAAGTAGGAAAGTTATGATGTGTCTAAATATTACCTTAAATGGAAATGAATAGATGGGTGTTTCTGCATAGGGACATAAGCCTCCAAGTATAAAAGAAATATGTTACAATGCAAAATTGGGCTTTATGGAACTGACAAGTCCCTACCTTGCTTGGAAAGTATCACTAGTAGCTATACACCACTTTTTGAGGTTAGGGAGGGGCCTTGGGAAACTGTGAGGAGACAGTGTGGTTGCTACCTCTCTGTGTGATGCCCTCATTTCAGGTACGTTTCTATATATTTTTTCATTAAAGTGTTTGTAGTCCCCTTCTGCCAAGCCAAGCTCACCTCAAATGGCACATTACCCTCATTTCACATTATAGGTTCCATTTCTCACAATGCTGCCCATTTACAATACAGATTTATAATTGTTGAAATATGCATCTGTTTAGAAAAGACTTCAACTGGATTGTAAACTCTTTGAGGACAACATTTCGTAACTTGTATCTTTTATAACTTGTATTACACTGCTATGGCAGGTGCACAATACAGCAGGTCCTTCAAATAATGTCGTTTCATTCGGCGTATTTTATTATAACACTGATGAGAAAACGTTTTGATTTCTAGCTGTGGCCTATGTGTACACAGGTTTTCCGCCAGACACTCTGGTTTCCTCCCACATCCCAGAGATGTGAACATTAGGTGAATTGGTGTATCTAAATTGTTCCAGTTTGAGGAAGTGTGGGTGTATGCGTGAGTGTGTCCCATGATGGGATTACATCCTGGCCAGGCTGGGTTCCTACCTTGCACCTTGAGCTGCGGGACAGGCTCCAGCCACCTGTGACCCTGAATTGGAATAACTGGTTAAATAATTATCTTACTTTTTTTTTATGAATCTTTCTTACATGTACTTGACTCTTGTTTATATCAATTAGCCTATGGTAAAATTAGTTTCTTTATATGTAATTTTACTTAAAGTAAGTTTCCAAAAACCTATTGTACATACTTTTTGAGTAAATGAATGAATACCTACCTTTTTCGGTACATCTTTGGTGATTTATCATAGAAATTCATATCTAGAGACTATTTTAAAAGTGAATTTTATGTCCCCAAATGAAACTCTCTTAGCCTTAATGGCCTATCATTTCAAAGAGTTTTAGTACTTAGCAACCGTTTAATGTATGGATTATTGACCTATTCACTCATATCACAGATGCTTTGAGCTGTCCAAGTCTGCCAACAGAAATCTGTTTTACTGACTTCAAGATAAATGACTTAGTAGTCTTTAATGGTTGCTGTTATGGATGGCTGTGCCCTTAATTGATAGCTTAGCAGATTAACAGCTTGCTGGATGGATTATTTCACTCCTCCATGCATTCTGGAGCATAATGTATCTCTAAAATAGTTCAAGCCAAATCAAATAAACATTTGCTGAATGTCCACCATGGACAAAACACTGTCTAGGTACTAGGGCGGGGGTGGAGTGGAGATGGGAATCAACTTTAAAACACACAGCTACCACCACAGCAAAACGCATGCAATAAAAATGTCGAAGTCAATTGCAGGCATCTACAATTAATGCTTTTTATGAAGATAGGCCAATTCTATATCAATGGAGCACCAATGAAAAATAGTATCAACATTGTTGCTCTTAAGAATTTCTAAAACTGGTATGCAGTGAGTGTTTGCATAGGCACAGTTGATTGTGCTTTGGGTGTTTTATTGACTATTATTGTTTATGAAACATGAAATTAAAAGAAACATTAATAGCATTTGCATAGTTAAGAGATGTGTAAACAGCAAGAGTAGCAGTGGAAATTATGGCCATGGTTAAAACAAACAAAGGAGTGCCAAATATTGCCCTATGTATGTTTTCTCCCTAGCTAGTAATGCCAAGTCTAAAGAAAGATTTCTTGGAAAAGAGGAGGACTCCTGTCTGCTCATGAGAGGGTGTGAGTAATGGTTAAGAATATGGACGTTACCACCAAACATATCTTATGTTAAATCACCAGTTTTTCAGTTACTAGCAATATGAAAATGGGAAAATTATTGAACCTCTGTGCAGTTTTATCATTTATCAAATGGGTATAACACCTATTTTGCCATGGAGTTACTTTACCAGGTAGATATAAGGGTCTGGTTCATAGCTTGCACACTCAAAGTATTCAATAAATTGTAACACTTATTATTCTAGTCATTAATTTAGTTCCAAATTTGTGTCTACCATAAATGTAAAAATCTAATAATGTCATTTACTATTAAAGAAAAAGTGTCTAAAGTAAGGCTGTATTACTGAAAGTCGGTGTGAACTTTGAAGACTAAGTGAACTTGGGGTGCAGCTAGGAAGTTGGATTGAGAAGGGAAAGACTGTATGTATGGTGAGTTGATGAAAAACAGGAGACAGAAAACTGTGGTTGCAGAAACTCAGTATCGGTAATTGTAGAAAGGAGTATTGCTGTGGTTTCCCCATTGAGCATAGAAGACTGCTCATTAAATCCAGTGTAAATGAGAGAAAAACACTACCAGAAAGCATATAGGAGTTTGGTCTTTTCAGCCTGCTATTTCCTATAGAAATAATTACAATTGCATTTTAATATCTGAAAAACATTTCAGAGCAGAAAGAGTGATGTAATTGTACTGACAAGGACAATAGATGTAAAATTTCTGAAGAAAATAGTGAATATTGTGCAAGTGTATCATATGATTATTGTCCTTCCTTGCATCTCTGTGCATAATCTTATTTTTTTCTTTTTTGAATTTCTGTGTCTCAATCAAGACTTAGTTTTCTTAACTCTTTGGCTTTCCTGAATGTTACTGTGATTTACTGTAAGGTCAAAGGGCACTGAAATTCAGGTGGTGCAGAAAGTAAAGTGAGAAAAGACTTTATTTTCTTGTTAATGTACTTTACTTAAATAAAAATGCTTGATAAATACAAATAAATCTTGGAGCAAGAGTAGGCAGAATGAAAAAAACAAGTTTTCTTCATGCCTGTTAAAGTGTCTATTTTTTTTGAGACGGAGTCTTACTCTGTCGCCCAGGTTGGAGTGCGATGGCGATGTCTCAGCTCACTGCAACCTCTGCCTCCCAGGTTCAAGTGATTCTCCTGCCTCAGTCTCCTGAGCAGCTGGGATTACAAGTGCACGCCACCAAACCTGGCTAACTTTTTGTATTTTTTTTAGTAGAGGGGGGCGTTTCATGGTATTGGCCAGGCTGGTCTCAAACTCCTGACCTCAGGTGATCCACCCACCTCAGCCTCCCAAAGTGCTGGGATTACAGGCGTGAGCCACCACATCTGACTAAGGTGTCCTTCGAGTGTAACAGAGGAACCTACTCATGGGCTACAGGTTTCAGTGCCCACAAAAACAAGAGCCGCTCAGCCCAAGTTGGCTCTAAGATTGCAAATCCAGTTATCAGCTTACATTTCCCATTTGGCAGGGTAGTCTTGTGATTCATTTCCAGTAGGCTCCCTGTGGAGGGATGGTTAATGAGAATTGAAGTTTCATTTAAATTTTCTTTTCAAAAATCTTTTCTTTCCGTGAAGATGAAAGTGAAGAGTTTCCAGACAAGCTTAGCTGGAGTGCATTCCACTTCTCTGAAGTTTAAGAATGGCAAAGAAAATGTGAGTAGGAATGTGGGGATTGTGTCTGATTTGACTAGATGGAACTGCCCAAACGTTACTGCTGACATGTTTCTTGGGCAGGTACCAATTTGCCTCAAGCATTCGGAGGGCTTACTTCTTCAGGAGGATTGGCCCATTATCTCCTCAGGGCACAAGCCTACCTTCCATCAGAGCTAATGTGAAGGGCATACTCAGTGAATCATGAGCATGCAGACATCAGGGAAAGGGAGAGGGGGTAGAGAGAGAGAGAGAGAGAAAGAGAGAGAGAAGACTATGGCTTTCCAAAGGAGTCAGCTGGGAGTGGGAGGAGGCTCTTCTGGCATGATAGCAGACATATTCTTGCCAGAAAGGATGCATTTCTTGAAATTTCTATTCCTGTCTGTAGAAACGGATTTGGGAGAACTTCAGGACTGTGGCATGCCAAAAGTAGAGCATGCAAGTTTTCACCTGGCCCACAGGTATCAGCAGGTTGAGACAGATTCTCAAATTGCCAGTAAGGCAAGAAGCAAAGAATAAGAACAAGGAAGATGTTATGGAATAGCTAGTCCCAGCCAAGCAAAGGAGTGAGAAAGACATGATGCATTGTGGGCACAGGCGTGGCTTGCTGCAGCAGGCAGCTTCTGACCTTCTTGGTGTAGTGATGACTCCTCCCCAGCCCTGCAGAGCATGGGGATTCCAAGTTCGTTGTTAAGTAACAATTTGTCCTAGTTGGAATTAATAAAAGCAGGTTATAAAGATGCTGTTCTTTTGAAAAAGTTAGAAAGTTTAAAATGTGGATGAATAAGGAGGATCTGCAGTCAACTTTGGGATTGCAATGACTTGGGCTTCATTATAGCTTAGCTGATAGCCCTGATTGTATTTTCTAGGGACTTTTGCTTCAATCTTGATTTCACTTGGTCAATTAATTAATAAATTTAACCAACATTGATTGAGATAGTTCACTTTCCTGTACCTGAAACACAGTCTTCAGACTATGAGAGTAATTACGGCCAATGTCATCTTATTATGGCATCCATTAAATAGCAAGGTGAATGCTTTTAAAGCATGATGCCAGCCACCTACATCAGAATTATCTGGGGCGTTTGCCAAATTTTATCGTCCTAGGTCTCACTCCAGATCTGCTATATTAGAATTTAATGCACACACATGTACACACACACTCAGGGGACCCTTATAAATAGTAGTGTTTGAGAAACACTGCTTTTGTTGATATTTATCAATTTTAAATTTTAGTTGGGCAATATTTGCAGAGGCAATTTGTCCCCCATACTTACCTTTGTGCCAATTAAAGTGAAGTGCAAACACCTGGTAGTGATGAGCCTTCATTCACATGGCCTCTGAAGAGGCTGGAATAGAAATCTTGTCCTTTCCCAAAATCCAGACTGGAATAGTATATTTTTACTACTAACAATTTAAAATAGTAAGTTCTTCCAAATACTAAACCTATCAAATATGTATCAGTAGATTAAATAATCACTTTGAACAATTCTTAAAAAATATCCTTTTTCATCTATACTTGTTATTTGCAGTTTAGTGTAACCATAGTGTTCCATTTATACTGATTTTTAAAAATTTGAATGGTCTTTCCATTTTTCTTGGAATTATGTTGTAGAGCCATACCAGAATAGCACATGGTATGTGTAAAGCATGAGACAGAGAGTTTATCATATGGTAATACTCAGAAAGTGAGTCCTGGTTTTTCCCCCTCCTCTTCTCCTTCCTTCCCCTCTAGGTGGCTCCAGGAATTCATAACAGCTACGTGGCAATCACCTTTCTGATTCATGATTTCCTATTTAAGCCACAGGCTCTCTATTCATCCTATTTATAACATTGGAAATAATTAAAGGTACCATTTGGTTCTTAATTAAAAGTATCTTCTTTGTTTGACTTAGCCCTTCATGTAAACTTGGAGATGTATGCTTCCTACTGCATCATTGCTGTCGACATGGCCAACGGAGAAACGGAAGATAAATGTGGGAAATCTTTCTACAGAGAGCGTATGGACTCCCTTTCTCCTTTGTCCCAAATGGGGAAAAAGTAATGTGCACATTTGCTCTTTGTGAAAATGAATGAAGCTATATACTCTCATCAGTGTAATTACAATTTTGAACAAAGAGTTTAACTAGACTAAGGACACCTTAATTTATCTCTTAGGCTGACTTCATTGCTGCCCCAGATTAAATATCTCTGCCCTTGGATCAATTACCCAGAATTTTCTAATAGAGCAGCTCTGATGACAAGGTTTGGGAGGAGCATTATCCATTACCCTTCACCTCCATGTGTATAATCATATGTAATAATCACACAGGGACCCCTCATGAGGCACAGAGGGGCCATTCTTCTTTGCTGGGGCAATCCTTCCTCAGCTTAGCAATGATAGTACATTTTACTCTCTTCACTGCTATTATATAAACACTCATGAAAGTTACCATTTATTTTTAGAGATCATTTTGAAGTGTTCTTGAGTTACAAACTTAAATCCAGAATATAGGTCATTGGTAGAATGCTGTCTATGTAGCTATGTCTATATAGCTGTGTTAACATCTGTATCTATATTATAAATAATTTTAGACCCATTTCTCGTGTTTCTTTTAGATCTTCATAATTTTTTGGAGCGGAGTTTCTGAGATCACAGATCTTGAAGCATATCCATCTCTATCACATACAGTCTTTGCTTTTCTTGATCTCTAATTTATGTATGGGAAAATACTATTAAACAAGATGTGGCAGGGCAAACTAATTTGCTTTTTCTGTTCATTGCAAATGTGATTTCTGGATTACCTGAGTACTACTGGTTTCTTTTCTTCAGTTTAAGCTTGCTGGGATTTCAGATTTAAAAAGTCAATTTAATTTCCAGTGCCATTTGTTTGGAAAACAAAATCAACCCAGAAAAGTTGGGAATCTCTGATGTCTTTATATTGTTTGAATCTGAAGTTACAGTTTGTGGCGAGTATGGCTTTTAAGATTAATTTAGGGCCAGGCATGGTGGCTTACATCTGTAACTGCAGAACTTTGGGAGGCCAGGGAGTTCAAGAGTAGCCTGGGCAACACAGCAAGATGTGGTGGCTCACGCCTGTAATCCCAGCACTTTGGGAGGCCAAGGCGGGTGGATCATGAGGTCAAGAGATCGAGACCATCCTGGCCAACATGGTGAAACCCCATCTCCACTAAAAATACAAAAATTAGCTGGGCGTGTTGGCATTTGCCTGTAGTCCCAGTTACTCGGGAGGCTGAGGCAGGAGAATCGCTTGGACCCAGGAGGCGGAGGTTGCAGTGTGTCAAGATCACGCCACTGCACTCCAGCCTAGTGATAGAGCAAGACTCCATCTCAAAAAAAAAAAAAAAAATTATCCAGAGTGCTGGCATGTGCCTGTAGTCTCAGCTACTCTGGAAGCTGTGTCGGGAGGATCACTTGAGCCCAGGAGGTTGAGGCTGCAGTGAGCTGTGGTTTCACAACTGCACTCCAGCCTGGCTGACAGAGAGAAACACTTTGTCTAAATAAATAAACACATAAACAAATAAAATTAATTTAGAAACAAAGTTAACATTAATGAAGAAATTTAAGAAACATAGTGGAAGAGACCCAGAACATTGAAAGAATTCTGATGTTGATGTCAATTTTGTATTAATCTTGGGGTTCTAGATTTTTATGAGAAACTGACTATGGTGCAAAATCACAAAGCTCACGGGTTGGGTATAGGGCTAGTAGAGGTAATGTTTACAGAACATGTCTAAAGGGCAGAGATTTCCTGAATTTCATTTGCATTAAGATGGTTGTTTCTAAAAACTGCTGTCTTTGAGGTCAATAATGAGTTTGCAGAAAACTTCTGAGAGGACTAAAGCTATTTGTCATTTATGCTTGGTACACAAGTGCTTATATCTGAGTAACACTTGAGTGATATCAGCCCCAGGGAGTGGGATTTTTGGTTTAGGGATGGATAGAGTGAGTCCAGGGAAGACACACCAATCAGAAGAAGGATGGAGAAGGAGGAGGATGCAAATACTATTTGAATGGAAAATTTACAATAGCAATTATTTATTCAAAAGTAAATTGAGTAAATAGTAATGGATATACAAGTCTGTAATAGGTACTTTCCACTAATGAATATGATTGTGTATTACTCCTTTTCTTCTACTGTTGGCAATCATGAGAGTATTTCCTTATGATAATCCTGAATCTTCAAAAAATATATTCAAAATCCTCTTGGCTTTAGCTCGATCCACAATTTCTGTTTGTTTCTCCCCTTACACTCTTGTTCTAAACTTCCACTATTTGTTTATTTATTTATTTTTACTGAAATCTGAAACTCATGAACTGCCTACATTATTCAAGCTCGTTATCTCCCAACTGCTTGGTCCAGTGCTGGGCATGTAGCTGTTTAGTTCTTAAAGTTGTTAAATCATTTTGTTTTGAAAGACAAAATAAAAAGTCTTGTTGGAATACTGCCCATCTTTCAATGCACTGCTGGGATGTCTTGACCTCTCTTTTCAGTGAGAACTCTGAGGTTTGTTGTTCTGTATATATGGAATTCTATACATGCCTCTCTCACACAGACAGACTAGCTCCCCTCTTATCCTGTGCCTCCATCACAGCCTGGCCAGTCCTGCTCAATGAATGGAAATGAGTGAAAGATTAAATAAAGGTTGGAAACCATGAAAAGAGCTCATGATTCACTCATCTGGCTCTTCTTGGTGCCCTGCCTTTATTGTGGGTATTTGGGGATGCTTCTCTTCAAGGGGACTGCCAGCATCTGACTGTGGTTCAGTGTTTCTTAACATTTTATGTAGGTTTAATCCAGATGTTAAGGCTATTCTCTAGAGTTTAATGGTGTTGGGCTTATTGCATCTAACCCTGGGAGGAGGGCTGATTTGGTAATAAATAACCTTGCTAGAGAAGAGCTGAGAGTTGAATCTAGAGTATGTTGTATCCATTCCAGGCCAAACTGTTTTCCTAAAGTAGGGGAAATGTTGTTTGGGGGATAAAGTGTCCTCTCAAGTGTTCTCACCTCTGGTAGGAAAAATTCAATTTCCCTGAAAGATAAGTCACCACTTTTCCCTTCCTGAAACTTTAATCTCTCTATCACAGTGGAAACAGAGCTGAGGATCAAAGATGCAATACAAATTACTGGGTCGCGTTTTGAACCCTACTTGTATGGTCATCAGAATGTGTAGGAGCAGGAGGTAGCTGGCGGCAGATGGAGAGCTGTGGGAGTGTCGAGGGAACAGCAGGGAAGGCTGGTGAAATTATCTGAACACAAAATGGTGATTTTGATACTGTGTTCTGCCACCAAGCACAAGGTTATTAGCTGTAAAAAATCAATTTTCTTTGATAGTGTCTTTATGTCCCCTACCTTTTCTCTGAAATTTAGGTGATGACCAAAGTAACTTCAGACACTATATTGCATAGCACGTTATGTATTTGTTGCATTTAGCTGCTCTGGACATTATAAAATCAATAGAATACAATGCTGAAGCCAAATTTCAAAATGGATACTGTATTTTTCCTATCTCCCTTGTAATTTCAATCAGATACGGTTTTTGTTTCTTGTCCAAAGCTGTTTGGTGAGTATTCAGTTTCTTGCAAAAAGCTGAACATAATATGTGGATATGCTTCAATCTAATCACCACATATTTATTTAGTTCCTAATATGTATAAAGTACATACAAGCCAATGTGAAAGAAACACAGCTTGTATTAGACACAGCTCTGGCACCTTTCCTCTCTCATGAAATTTACTCTTGTGTGTTACAATATTTTTACTCCTTTTTCAGTTTATGAGTTTATCTTTGTTTGATAAAGGTAATATATTAACAACCCAATTGGAAACAAGAAAAAATATATTATCTATAAGTCTCCATGCTAACACATGACTACGAGCATTGTTTCCTTCCAATCTTTTTTCTGGACTTGTGGATTTTCCCCTTTAGTTGTTACAGTGTGCATATATACTTATAGCTTCCTTACATTTTACATTATGTTATAAACATTGTTCGTTTTACTACAACATCTTCAACATCTTAATTGTGACGAGTCATAGTACCCTGAAGAATAGATGAGGAACATTTGTTTAAAGGGTCTCTTGTTTTTATAGCCTTGGTGGCAGCATGGAGCAATTAAGAGAGCATGGACTTTGTCTGGAAATTGGCCTTAAATGCAGGCTCAACCACTTTTTTGCTCCATGGTCAAAGGCAGGTTATTTCTTCTCTCTGAGCCTCAGTTTTCATATCCGTAAAATCTGTCATGTATTTAGTCAATATGTGATCTGGAAACGGTAACTCTTATCATTACGGCTCTTTCCAGGTTTGCCCTTATAAATAATATAATGTGGAACATCTTTGCACACGTAACACTTACAGATTTTCTGTTATTTTCTTTGACTAGAACTCCAGAGTGAAACTTCTGGGTGGTTCTGATTAAAGGCTCTTGACTTGCTCTATCATGTTGCTTTCCAAAAGCATTTAGTAATTTAAATCTTACCATCAAGGTATGAAAGAACCTAGTCTCATTTTATATTTTTCAGGTAAACTTGACTGTCGTCTTTCTAACTTGACTGTCGTCTTTCCTGCAAATGCAAATAGGATTTGATTGTAATAATCAGCCTTCTCAGTCAGGAATATCATATGCCTGCTCACTTATTATAATATTTTCTATTTTCATAAATTTTCTATTTTCATAAATTTTATATTTTTTCATATAACCCATCTTTCTCATTCAGAACATTCATGAGTTTTATGTGTCTTATTGCTTCTGGGAATATTCATGAATCATAATAATCATAGATAATATAATTATAGATAATTGTATGATATATATTTTCTGTATTTTTTACTTTCTTTAATATTCTTATCTATTGTGTCTGCTTCCGCATTATTCTTTTACCAGCTAGAGTTTCTAAATCAATATAAGTAATAATAGAGATAACAGGCATCCTTGTTTTATTTGAATGTAAAAGGAATCCCTCTAGGACAACATTTTCACAACTGTGTTCTGAGGGGACCAGTGCTTTGAACAAAAAATTGTTGCATTCCATTGAGATTTGGAATTCACACCACTGTCTTAGTATTTCCAAGAAGTCCTGCCATCAGATATATATTTAACTTTGCTCAACTCAGCATTTTACACACGTATTTGAACAAGGGATCCCTCCATTCTTTTTGACAAACACTGCACATATTAACATTTTGGAGGACAGTGCTCTGAGGAACTCTCATTTGGAAAAAAATACTATATATCCCCATAAAATACAATGCTGGGACTACTTTGGATAATATTTTATTAATAGTGCCAAGGAAGTAGCCATTTATTTCTCTTTTAAAAATGTTATTAAAAGGAATGAGTATTAAGTGTCTTTTAAGCATCTATTGAAGAATTTAGTTTGTGTTATTTTGTCTATTAATATGATATGATAAAAAAAAAAGTTCCTCAATATTGAACCCTCTTTGAAATCCTGGCATAAAACCTACTTGAGATTGGTGAATTATTTAAAAAAACATACCTTGAATTGTCTTTACTGAAACTTTACAGTACTTGAGATTCTTGCATCTATATTCACAAGTGAAATTGGCGTATGATTTTCATTTTTGCACCAACTCTGTTAGGTTTTGGTATCAAGTCTTTATATTTGCTCCATTAGATGATGGAGCATTTTCCTGTTTTGTTCAATACAGTAACTGTTTATATCCAACAGGAGAATTCTTTGTGCCTTAAAGGTCTGGAATAATTCCCTGGTTAATAGGCTGAGACTTTTATAGGGATGTTCTTTAATAACTCTATTAATAATTTTCTCAGTATTGCTCTTGTAAAGTTTTCTTTCTGTTGTTAAATCGATTTTGGTAATTTATGCTTTTTTTTTTCCAGAAAATTGTCTATTTTGGTGAGATTACCGAATACATTTTCTTATAATTATCCATAGTATACTTTATACTTTGTAAATATTTTCTGCAACTGTCTTTTATATTTTCCTTTCTTCTAATTGTACTGTTTCTGTCTCTCTTTTATAACAGTTACCGCTTGAATTTATTAACTTCACGATTTTTCTCCTAACTTTTGATTTTATTATTATGACCTTTCCATTTTCTGAAGCTACTTGTTTTTCCTAAATATTGATTTCCTAAAATATGAATTTGATTTTTCCTTTCTCTTTTTAAGCAATGAATACATTTGGCCATAAATTTGCCTATGAGTAGATCCATGAATTTCAGAAAGTTTAATATATTTTCTCATCTTTGTTGTGTCTAAATAAGCTTTTGTTACCCTACTAGCTAGATTATTGAAGATCTCAAGAAAAATCTTCTAAATGAACCTAAGACTTGTGGCTCTGTTATGCATTACTATTTCTTTCTAATTTTATCTGCTAGGTCTAATAGTCTGAGATGACTGTTGAGAAGCAAGATATGCTGAAATCACTGAACCCCTTGTAAGAGTTTAGCATCTTATTTGCTCAGAGAGAAGAGAATAGATGTGACCTTCAAAGTGTCTGTTTAAAGCCACTTTACATTTATTTAGCAAATATTAATGCAATTAGTACGTGCTAGGCATCACTTTAAGCATTTTATTAATATTAATCCAATTAATCGTTTAAAAACCTTGTGAGATAGGTCTTATTTCCCCCTTTACATATGGGGAAACCAGGGCAGAGAGGCTAGTGAGAGCCAGGACTTGAACCCCATGGGTCTGGCTTCAGAGTCTGGTCTGACGCATTGTGTTGAGCTGCTTTTCTGTTTTTAAATCCTGCCTGCTTATTCCTTTGATGCAAATGTCTCCATAAATAAGTTGGAGGAAAACCTCTCCCTTTGTACCCCAATTAAGATTTTATACAAAGTTATGACTGTGTATAACTATAGATTTTGATACCTGCCCCAGGAAAGTAATAAATGGGATCTTATTTCACTATTGGCTGGAATTGCCTCCTGATCGTCTACCTGTGAGTCTTGGCCATAGGCTATAGGAAAAACCTATTTGGGTCCATCTTCATCTCCAGTCTTAACAGCTGCAGAACCCAGAATCTCCAGATTATCAAAATCTCCCATCACTGGAACACAAGAAAGATGAGTGGTATCAAGACAGTACTTGGCATCACATTAGGTGGCAAATAAAAGGAGAAGAAACACTGTCTTTTTTCGATGTTCTGTGGTTTCTGCCTTACACCGATCAAAAGACACAAAGCAAATTGTGGTTCATGAGAGCAGGCGGCCCCAGGTTTTGAGGTCTGAGTCCAGCAAACAACTAAGTGGCTCAGGAGAAACACTGGACCCAGTGCTCCTGGTCTTAGATCACTGTGTAGAGTATCCCCATGAACAGTTAACTCCTAGGGAGTCAGCAGCTGCAAGGGTCTGCTTTTGTAATCGTAAAAAACAGAGTTTTGGGATTTATGTTTAAAGGGCTATTTGATTTCTCTGATCCCGGGGCCTCAACGTACACAAAGAACACCTATCTATCTTTACATTCTTCTTCAGTTTCAGCTGCTCTTGAGGAAATAGTTTATTTCAATATGGTCCTCCTCAGTAACTCCGCAAAATAAATTTTATATATACCTTATAGCATATATTTTACTTCAGACTATGCCAAATATAGCCTTCAAATTCTGTAATAAATACATAGAAAATTATTTTTGTTTATATAGATTGATTTCCTCATTGACCTAATTGTTTTTAAGTGGATAGTTCTAAATTATTTTTTAATGAGTGGGGTTTTAGGTTGAATATATTACTTATGGTTTTAATGTGTTGTGCCAAAGAGTGTATTCCATTTTTCTCTTTGTGTTCTTTACGTATAGCGTTTGTTTTTAGTGTCATTGTTTGAGTTAGGAAACATGTATGGCTTTTTTTTTTCTCTATGAATGGGGCAGTGATACTAACACACACCAACTGCACTCAATGGCCATGTATGACATAACTGGTCTGCTCACTGTTTCGTATTTAGCTAGTAAATTTCTGCATCAATTACTAAACTGATATGAGCATACAACCAAGATTCAGGGCACATAGTCTTATCTTTTCCCAAAATAGTTTCAGTTTTTAGTAGGTGATTTGTTTCATTTCAGGATGTATCTAACATCAACATCACCTAGTTACACATCAGCTGTAACAAATTAGGTCATATTTCATCATATAAGCATCATGTACTAACGTAGATCATGTCACAGTTTTTTGTGACCTTTTTGGTATCTTCTTAATTGTCTTCAGTCATTGACAACCATTGACCTATTTCCCTTGCATCCTTTGGTTCTTCATACTAGAGTATTCTATTATGATATACTAGAATGGGCAAATGATTGTCCTAATTCTTCCAGCTAAGGATGAGTCCAAATGTGGTCCCAGAAAAACTTGTGTACCATTACCCTAGAACCCCAGAACAGAGGTTCTGAAACATCACCAGGTAGTAGAATCCACTGGAGGGTTTTTTAGAATACTGACTGTTAGGCTCTACCCTCAGAATTTCTGATCCTGTAGATACGGGTGGGACCCAAGAATTTGCATTTTAACAAGTTCCCAGGAGATTCTAACTCTGCTGGTCCCAGGCCACACTTTGAGAACCACTGCTCTAGAATCTTGTAAGAAATTTGCAGAACCCTTGCTACTATACAAAGGGGCATTGTCAAACTTGACAAGTCCCAAATGGTCTCAATCCACTGATTTTGATTGTAAGTCTATAAAGCAAAAAAAAAAAAAAAAAAAAAAATCTCTTCTTCTCCCATAGGAAGTACTGCTCAGAATCTATCTTCTCAGCTTTCAGGCTGATTCAGTCTTAATCTGGAAAGTTTTCATTCCCAGAGACTTGGAAGCAAGATCATGTATAGACGGTGTTTTGGTGTGCTTTATCTCTGTGGCAGTCAACATTTGGAATACATAGACTCGTGCTCTCTCAAGCACCTGAAAAGAACGTTTCTATACTTTGATCTGTTTTCTTGCTTACTAGAGTGAGATAGACAAAAAGAATGCAGAAATGGTACCACAAAGACGAATGCTCCTAGAAGCCAGACAGAACAGGTAAGCACATTAGGGCTGTCCTGGTTTTTGCAGAATTCCTTTGAACCTCTATTCCATCTGTGTGTGCACAGTTTTTGATGCTCAGATTATATAAATTTGTTTTGTTTTCTGTTTTGCTGTTCTAGGCAAGGAAGAGGAATTCAGACTCTTTTTGGGGGGTCTTGTTGCTTCACTACATACCAATCACCAATTGCTTGAACTTCATGGAGAATTAGAAAGTTTTCTTCATCCCAATCAATTCTGTGTCATCAATAAATATGGTTATATTGATATATAAGGTTAACCTGAAATTCTAACATTTTCTTTAAATATATTTAGAAGCAGATCTTGCAATCTCCCTAGGTAGACTGTTACAGTGTTGATTCATCTTTACTTTGTGGACATCTTTACCTTAGGTTGTACAAATCCTTCACATTTAAGTCCATATTTTTCTGGTTCCATTTTCCACAGAAATGGAGATCTTGTTAGGTGTCTTGTCTCCTTGTGGTAATACAAGCACTAATTAAATCACACTTTTAAAAGGCAGAGCAGTTTGAGATTCTTATTGCTTTTGTGCACCTAGTTTCTAATCTTGTTAATGCCTTTTTTCTTTGTGACCTTCTTAAATATTTGTAAGCTTTTTCTAAAAAAATTATTTTTTAATAACTTGTTTGATTGCTTACTTGCTATGTGTCAGGCAGTGTTCTAAGCACTTCACATGTCATTACATGTCTTACCAAATTAGTAGATGTGCATTATTGAAGCCTCACGGGTTTCTAAAAAATTAATCATTTTGCATAAAGATTCAGACATTTCTTTCAAGCGAACAGAAATAATTTTTTCTGGTCATTATTTCTTGTTTTCCTACCTTGTAAGAGCTCTCTGGAAATTGATTTTCGATTTGCACCAGTTGTTTTAATATTCTAGTGTTTTCCAATTCTGTCAGTATTAGTAGCTTCGATGAATACTGCAATTTACCCTGACATTGAGGGAAGCTCAATATGCTAATTAAAAGATGCTGATCAGGAGATGTTAAATTTCTTTTAGGATCCAGTTAAATATAACACAAAGATTTCTGACAGAGAAGAAATGGAGGATAACAAATATAGAAGCAGGTGGCAGAAACTGTTTAAAAGATCGCTAGATGTCATTCTGGAAGATAAGGCAAAATAAGAATACGTGCTAGAACAGAACAGTTTAACCCTTGAATTATTGGAAAACTTCGTGCCTAACATAGGGCTGTGTTCATTCATCTGGTCGTTCAAGCAATAACTATGCTCATGCATGTGGTCCCTGTATTGAAGCTCTGGCACAGTGATTAAGATGTCGTTCTTGTCCTTGAGGGACAAGCTGGCAAAGAGCAGGAAGGTGTAGGTGGCACTCACTTCATCCCTGCATTTCGTAAGTTGTGAGAAGAATGACAAGTCTTGCACACTCTTAACATGCCAGTTAGGGGCATTTTGCTTGGGATGTTGTAATTGAGAAAAAAAGAGGAATGTGCTTAGAGGAAGGTAATTTTTCCTGTGGGGTCTGTGATGACAGCGGGTGTGAGGAATCCTAGTGACTGTGGGAAAGAGTGACTGCTACTGTGAACCAGGACATGCAGGAAGTTCTGCCAATGCCTCAGGATGCTAAGAAAGACCCCTCTCCCAGTCTGGAGCAGGTCTGGATTTGAGATCCAAGAGGGTGCACAGTGCTAAGGGAGGGGACAGAATCGAGTCCTGTGGGGGTCTTGGGTCCCTGATATCTGAAGTGGAGGAGATGATGCTCACTCCGGGCAAAGGCTCTCATGCTTCCTCCACATGCAAAGTTCAGGGTTCCTTGCTGCTTTTGTTTAATAAAACCTTTCTTTACAACCTTTGCTTAATGGTCTCACTGGGATGATTCTGAAGGAAAGAATTTATCAGGTCAGGCAGCATCCTTATCCTCTCCAAATCCAGCAACGTCAGTTCTTCCGCGACAGGAAACTCGGGCAATAAGGACTATGAAAATATCCAGTAAATTACCACAATGCTTTCAGTGCTGATACTGTTGGATTTTGAGTAGGAATTTCATAAATTGAGCTTTACTGCACTATATAAAATCATGTAACGTAACATAGCATAATATAAC
Organism: Colobus angolensis palliatus; assembly: GCF_000951035.1. Taxonomy (NCBI): domain Eukaryota; kingdom Metazoa; phylum Chordata; class Mammalia; order Primates; family Cercopithecidae; genus Colobus; species Colobus angolensis. Next base: position 5,122,767 of record NW_012115189.1, read on the forward strand.
ATCCCTGTGAAGTTCTTGTCAATAAATAACCACAAGATTAAAAGGGGGAAACACCCTTATTTCTTCAGGGATATCAAAGTACATATATGATTTAGGCATCTTATTTAGTCTCAGGTGTAAGACATTTCAGGTCTCTGTCATTCCCTTTCTCTCTGCAGTTGTTTTTCTGAACACACTTGACTGAATGCCATCCACAACATTAGCAGTAGCCACCTATTATGTGCCTTTTATGATATGTTGGACATTTTGCATATATTATTATAGCCGATACTCACAGAAACTCCTCCAAGGTAGATATTATTACCTCTCTTTTACACACTGAAAGTTGAAATCATTGGGAAAGATTTGTTCCAGAGGTAGAGTGGAGGTTCAAGCCCGGGCCTGACAGGTGTCAAAGCTGCGGTCCTCTCTCCACAGATGCAACCTCCTCCTAAGAAGGGCTTCCTGCACATGTTTATAACACGCCTCATCAGGGTCATTATAAGCTTTCTCTGACAACTAATAAGATTTCAGATATACTTCTAAAAACCAAAAGAGCAATTTTATCAGCAAATACAGCTCTTACAGGGGGAAACAATATTATTAAAAATAATATTTTCCAAGTATTGTGATTTAATAGCCATTATTCCAGTGTGGCAGTATTTAAGATAGTGTTAGCAGGAATCAGTAATGCCAAAAATTAAATATGACATTTACTTTGAAACCAGAGTTTATTCAGTACATTTCTCTTGTCCAAACAGATCAGAATGACACGTCTTTATGTTCTGTCTAAAGATAGTTGGCCCGCTATCAGTACAAATTTGTCTGGAGTGGGTGGTCTGGGAGATGTAACCATGTCCCTGCTCAGTAGGCTCGGCAGTTCACAGTGTCTGTTACTTCCAAATGCGGCTTGGCTTTTGGCTCTTAGGCTAATCCTCCTACATTGAGTCAAAGGGGTCAGATAAGTCATTTGGAATGTCTTGTTCCAAATCACTGCTGCTGTTATTAAGCAAAAGCAAAAACAGTGCAGCCATGTGGGAACTGGCCTCGAGGCTTGAGCAATGGTGGATGAGACAGATGGGCTAATGCCAAGGACTGTTGCCCTACTGGTCACTTTCTTAGAGACTGGAAATAAATGCCATGATCCCCTGTGCTCCAACTCATCTCTGCTTTGGTGACCTAGACCAAGTGCCATCTGAGTCTAGCGAGAGCATGCTCACATCTTTATGAGCCTGTCCTTGCCTTGTGTGTTTTTGTGGACCAGTGTCTGTGCCTTTGCATCATGAGCTAATACTCCTGAGGTAAATATATCTCAGGAGTCAAGTCACTTCTGTTCAGCTGCACCAATGATTTGGTAGGGGTAAACCTTGAAGCAGGACAATTAGGTGGTTTTTTTTTTTCTTTTCTTTTTTTTTTAATGAAGTAAAACAGCATGTTAAGTAAGGGCTGATAGAGCAAGTGTCTGAAGATGTTTTGCCTTGTAATATATGTGCATCACACAAGGTGGCAGAATAAGCATAAGGCGATCCTTCAAATGACAGGCGGGGATGCTGCATTGTTTGCAAGACAGGAGCTGGTCACTAGCCCCTACCTTCGCTGTTGCAGCTGCAGCTACTACTTTTCTGCGAGTGTGCTCACACTTCTGTGTTTGAGAGGAATATGCCATGCAGTTTAATAATTTGCTGGCACGCCATCCTTTGCTTTCCATGAGAAACTGTGTTAGATGATTAGACCACCCTGGTTTATGAAAATGCATGCCTACTCCTGGCTCCGGTTTATATGCTTTCTCTTTGATTGAAAATGCAAGCTCATTCTCCATCAGCATTCTAGTTCAACTCAAGGGCATTGTAAAAGCACAGCCACAGACGGTTTCATAACATAATATCAAATTTTAACTTTTTTCTTCTCCATATAGGGTGTAAATATGAAGTTAAATATTTATTAAGTATTTGTCAAGCATATTAACACTGTTTGTTTTTCTCCATAAGGAGAATTAAAAAGTCCTTGGATTTATTTTTAAATTTAATTGAATAGTTAATACTTAATTTTAATCATTATTAATTTAATTTTTAATGTAGTCATTTTTATGGCTGAATTAAATATTTTACCAGACTCAAGCTTGTGAACAAGGCCATTAGCAATTGACTACATAGGACTGTCAGGCCAAGCATCAGAAATACTACAGTAGAAATTTATCTGTACTATTAACCTATTCAGTGCAAAGAAATGGGACATCTTTCAAAGTCATGGGGAAAACATTTGATCTCTCAAATTAAAAAAAAATGGAAGTTATGCATATCCCTCATTTCTCATATAAAATTCACGTGTCTTAGCTTCAGAAGTTTTAACTGACAACAATTTATTTTCCTAATTTCTATGTGGAAAATATCAGGGTCAGCTATGGGAGGGGGTAAAATGCTCATCCTCCATAAAGTAGGTCAGACAGTTTGCCAAGCTAGACCACCAGGGAGATAACTGACTATGGCTGATCATCTTTGGTCAGTTCTTTCATCTTCTCTTCCCTATGATCACTGTTTTTCAAGGGCTTTCAATACTTCTGTCAAGTTCTGCTGGTTCCTGAGTCTGTGTCTCTCCTCTCACTTAGCTTAAATTGTAGTCCTTATTTCTAGGCTTCTTGCAGTTGGCTGCATCTTATCATTTCCTCCTCCACCTAACACCTACCAGCACTGTGCTAGAGTTAGCTCAGACTGGCTTGATATCTTTTCCCAAGTTCTCAGTCAGTGACGTCAGGCTGAAAGCTTAAATTGGCCATGGTGGGAGTATTTACACCACAAAAATCAGCCAACACCACAAAAAGTCAGGGCTCTTCCCTCCCATCTTGCAAGCCAGTGTACCTGCAGAGCACTTTGTAATACCATGGATTCCAATGAAGAACCCCAACTCCAAGTTGATTCTGTCATTTCACACCCCTGAATATGTGGTTAATGGCACACTGCATGAAGTTAGTCTTCCATGTGTTAACCTCCATAACTGGAAAAAATATATTTATTCGCGGAACTGACGGTATTCTTGTTCATGTTTAGGAAAGACAGATGACTGCATTACGCAGCCGGTGTGCCATTTAAACCATTGTGCACACAGCAGCTGGGCAGAGATTTAAATGGAAAGTGTCTCCACCTATAGACCATGCCAAAAATGAACTGCAAATGGTCCAAACACTACAGTAAGTTTCGTGAAACGTCTGACACTTCTTCAATTTACTGGCTACTCCTGGAGAGCTTGGCATTGTTGCCCAGTGCAGAGGATTGCAAAGTCACTTGACTTTTGAGGGAATTTACAATCTGCTTTATCTTGTGGGTTTTGTTCCTCTAAAAAGAGAAGTCCCAACTTTCTGCACTAAATCGGAATATTTTCTCCTAGAATTCAAATAATCTGTCAAGGTCAAGTATTCAAAGTGTTTACAAATTCACAAAAATTCATAACATTCTTTAACCTGGAATTCAAAGCCCTCTGCAATATTTTTCCAGCCTATTTCCCAATCTGTTGTTCTCTGTGATTTCTGACCACTCCAACTTTGCTCACACTGTATCTTCCGCCTGACGTTTTTTTTTTTAATCTTCTCTATTTTATTAAAACTTTATCCTGTTTCAAGGCTGATGTGAAAATCCATCCCCCCATAAAGTTTTCCTGATTTCCCCACTTGAAAATACATTTATGTTCTTCACAGGACACTTAAAACATTTTCTATACCTGTTAGGTTGCTTAGTAATTTTTATATTTGCCCATGCGTTTTATCTTCCTTACTAGATTTAAAACAGAAACCATGCCTACTGGTTATTAAGCTATTGACTCTGCTCAATTCGCCCCTTTTCACTCTGCACGCGAAGCTGGAGCTGATACTATGCAAACCATACGTCTGGCTTGCTGGCTGCTTCCTGTTAGGGGCACCAGGTGGAGAAACTGGAAGGAAGAGGTGGGAGGAGGGAGATGGAAATTGTTTCTTCCTGTTTGCTTCATGTTACTGAAAACGATATTCCGAGGATGGCACACCACTCAGGCAGCAGCAGTTGGTTCCAGCCTGCAGCTTTTCTTCAAATGCCAGAACCCACCTCATAGTGTCCTTCAGAGGCACCAGCAGCAGCCGTGCTTCTCAGGCATCTGGACCCCAGCTCCTTGAGGCCTGTCCTGTGAGTTTGCTAAGTAGAAGCCTCTGCTCAGATATTAGAGCCCAGCTCTGAGTGGGCCCTCCTCTAGTTTCTAGGTTCTTCCCTATGTTTCCTCAGCCCAATAATGTACTGCGTCTTGCAGTTATGAGGTCTATGTTTCCCCAACCTTCCTTCTGAAAGGTTGTTTCAGTTCTCTAACACCCACATTATCAATTCTCTATAATAAATACCCTGTTGAAATATCCAGTGTGGTTTCTCTTTTCCTGACTGGACCCTGAATGCTACACAATGACCGATCCATTGGTTTTCTCCTTTATCCAATCCCCCAACCCAGTTCCTACCAGTGTGGTTTGCACACAGGAATTCCTCAATAAATATTTGTTGAACGGATGGATGAATATTTATTAAGACAAAAGACCCTGCTATATTTCATTATTCTGTCTTTTCTTCTCCATTTTCATGATTGCTATGTTCAAATAAGAAGCCTCAGTTATCATTCATGGGCAATTTTGGAGGGTCAGGAAGTATTTCCTTGGGTTTATGGGATGGTTTAAAATGCATGGCTTGCCACTATACTTCACAAGCAGTAGCAAACAACATATGCATTATGCAGGGCTCCTTTGTGTTGATCACTCTTCTGCAGACTTTAGGGAAGTTTTTTATACTGAGAAAGATGCTACTGTCCTCATGTGTACTGGTAACAGAAATGGACATGATTTATGATATGCACATCAAGAGGGTGACTGTATTAGCCACTCTTTTACTCCCTCTTGAAATTGAATAAGGATATTTTTTGAGAATATGATTTAAGGTCAGATTGTGTGGAAAACAGCTGCTCTACAAGCATGTGAATAATTGCTGCTTTAACCAGAGTAAACTTTGCAGAAGGCTGAAGGCATTATCCATTACATTAGAAGAAGATAAAAAGAATGCCAGGGGGAATGTAGAAACTGACCAACTGGGTAATCAGCAAAGATGTGATTTCTAGACTGGAATATAAGAAATGCTCAAGCCCAGATATGTGATACACACATAGAAATCTATTAAAATGTGTATACATCTCAGTTCCTGCCTCCCTCCCTCCCAGGGCTTACATCAGCTTAAACAACTGATATCATTAAAGTGCCTTGAGGAAACTCCTTGAATACAGGTGGGAAATTGGCAGTTATGGCAATGATAGTAGCTGGAATATTTTTACTCTGTGTTGAACTGATTTTGACCATCATTAGCATACAGACAAAGCCAGAATCTAGTGAAAAAATGAAGCATCATTAAACCACTCAGGAGATAAGCCATACCCTGTGCCCACTGTTTTCATGTAGCCTATGTCATTTGGGAATCATGTGAACATCATTCCTCACCAAAAATGTGACTTCGCTGGATATATTGTTTGCTGAATATAAATAACTTAGAGGTAAGTAAGTTGCAATTCAGCAGTATTGAGAAACTTTTTATAAATCCTTATAATCTAATCTTGAACACCTGTATTACGGTATTTGGACTTGGATAATTTTCTGTAACCAACAGAATACCAGGAAACTTACAAAAACATGTAATTTTCAGCTCTTTAAAAAAAGATAAAGAAAATGTTTTCTGAAGAGGATCACTCAAGTGGTTTGGAGCATGGATGGGAGCCCCGGGAGTGAGTTGGTATTATGTCTGCATGTACTTTGGATTAGCATGATGTTTTGTAACAACCACAGGCTTTGAGTTGGTAGAACTGAGTTTAAGTTTTATCTCGTCTGCTAGCAAACCTCAGTTCCCACTTCTATCAAATGGGCATAGCAATATCTCCCCAACAGATTACAGGGAGGATCAAGTGCTCTTACCTTTGTGAAAGCTCTTGGGACAGTGCCAAGCTTGTAATACATTCACAATCAATGCTGGCTGAGGTTGAAAGGACCAGGTGTAGAAGTTGGCATAGGAAGTGACAGTGGACTATGCTAGTGGTCAAGACAGGTGCCGAAATCCCTGGCTGGCCTCACAGGGTGAGTGAAACACTGTCCTACCACAAGGAAAGCTATTGTAATTCTTCCGTGCCTCTGGAACCTGTGGTCAGGTGTGAAAATCAGTGGACTCAGAATAGGGTGCAGAGAAGGTGGATGGGAGTGTGGTCTCACGGCAAATGAGGCACTGGAGGCTTGTGAGTCCTTATATCATTTCTTGCCCATGAAAGCCCCTCATGTACAAACTCAGACCCTCTGCTGTCCCACCACTCCAGCATCCCAGTATCTTTATCTTCTTCCTCTTAGGCCCATGTTGTCAAAACGTTATACCTCTGTTCTGAGCACGCTTCGCTCTGCACCTATAAACTCCACTTCTGTGCAGTTTGAGTTCTAAGATTTACAGCTGTTTTGTCCTCCCAGACTGTACACTATTTCATCTCATCTCACTGCTAAATATTTTCTTGCCTTCAGTAGTCTATGTCCCTCCTTCAAATGTGCTACTCCTAATTAGCTATGATTGGAAATCAGTTCCCCACCCTTCAGAATTATGGGAAAAATAAGCATAAATGATTGATGATAAAACCCCAGGTGGCTTTCCTATGAGTCAAGTGCCTCAGCTTTAGTGCCTGGAGTTGGTGGCATATTTTGGCTGCTTTGAGACCTCTTTACTTTCTTCCTATTTCGAAGCTGTATTCTGAAAAGGTGACATTGCTTATTGTAGAGTTCCAGATGAAATATTATTGTATTGTCCTTAATCCTCTTCTGGGAATAGGGGACAATATTACTGATTCACTGGGCACCTGCCATTAAGCGGAGAGAGACAGCATTATGCGCCGCCTCGTTTTTAAGGGCTCCTGGTGTTGATAAGAGCATTCAGAAGAGCTCGATGCAGACACTAACTTATCTGGCCTCCTTGGCAATTGCTTGTGGATGAATAGGCAAGTCAAGTCCTTGTAAAGAAAGGTCAGGATGAAGGTTAACAAATATATTTTTGAGGTTTGAGACATGAATAAGCAGAAACTGTCAGAGGCTGAAAGGGAAAAAAAAAGGGAAAAAGGGAATCCAGGACCATTTTCAGACAAGAGAGGAGAAAGAAAGCAGACAAAGAAACATATGGGGGAGGAAGTAGCAAAAGAGTTAATGAATACCGGCACAGTGACCCTCCACTGCAGTGGGATTAGTAGGCCTAGGCGAGCGTCCCTTGACTAAGACTGATCGCTGAGTACAGACACGGAATATAAGGGCCAGCTCCGGGAAAGTCCATGGAGAGAAGCGCAGTGTGATTAAGATGCAGTCCCTGCTAAACTCTGACCTGGGAAAGTGAAGAGAAAGTGAAAGGTGAGTCACTAGGAAATGCTATGAGCAATATTGTGATGAGAAGAGAAAGTCAGGGAGTCAGAAGGTGGAACAGTAGTTTGAAATAAACTGTGCAGCTTAGCATACTGGGGCAGAGGTAAGCAGTGGCAAAGAGGAATACAGCATGAGGACCCTTGGTGTCATCTGGTGAGGTCCAGGAAACCAGACATTGGGGGCATGGAATGAAGGACTCTAGATATTTCTGTGCTAGCAAAAGATACACAAAAGAGAGCTGCATTTTGGACTGGCAGGGCCTATAGGGGAATGTGGGAAATGTGCATGGTAAATCTTACACAGTAATACTAGCCAGTGGCATTGCAAATTGATCTTGCCTCTTTGCCAAGTACTGTCCTAAGACTTGGGCTACCACCGTCTCTGGTCTGAGCCACTGTCGTTCCTTGCCTGGATTACTTAACAGCTTCTTAATTGGATTTCCCACATTCACCCTTGCCCTCTGAAGTCTATTTTCAATAGGGCAAGCCAGAATGATATGTTTTAAACTGTAAGATCTTATTTCTCTTCTGCATAAAACCTTGTGATGACCTCCTCTTCACCCAGTGTAAAGACCAAAGTTCTGACAAGGATTTGCAAGGCCATACTTGATCTGTGCCCTCCCCAGCCCTGTTCCTCTGTCATTCCACTTCCTATGATTCTTCCACTTGTTAGTCTGTGCCAGTTAAATGCCCCCCTTGCTACTCCTCAAATATGCCAGGTGTACTACCTCCCAAGGGCCTTGACTGGTTGTTTCCTCTGCTTGGACTGTTCTTTCTCCCAGATACCCACATGGCTAACTCTGTCACCTCCTTTGCTCACATTTCATCTTCTCAGTAAGTCCCGTATTGACCACCTTATTTAAAATTATAACTCACCTGTTCCCCTTCTGCATGTCCTCCCCACTTCATTCCAATCTTTCCCAGCTTTTTCTTTATTTCCATAGCCCTTATCGCTTTCCAACATGCTATGTAATTCAATTATTTGGTTTGTTGTTCATTGTCTATCTCCTCCACTAGGAGATTCCACTGTGAGCTCCACAGGGAAGGAATGAATAAATTGCTCATCAGCGTACCCCTAGTGACTAGACCACACCTAGTCACATAGAAATCACTCGGTTTTGGACTGACTGACTTAATGGAAAATAAGAATGAACTAAATGTGGGTAGTGGAGAAAGGCAGGGGAAGGAGATTGTTCGCATTTCAGCAAAGTTAAGTACAATGGGAAAGGAGGGCGGTATGGAAGGATAAGACTAGAAAGTAGGTGAAGGCTCCAACCATGTGGACTTCGTGTTAAGGATTTTGGTCCAGGGGAAATGAGAAATCATGTAATTATCCTAAGTGGTGGTGATGACATAGTTTGATTTGCTTTTGGAAAAAAAAAATCAGTAGCTGAGGAGGGACAACCATTGAAATTGCTGGTTACAGGGGGCCAAGAAAGAGATGGTAGCTTAGACCAGGAAGATGTTGATAGGAGAGAGTGGTGGATGGATTATAGAAATATTTGCACATGCCAGAATAGAGTAGTGAGCAAAGTTTGTGAGGGACAACAAAACAAAAAATGAAAAGCAGGAAATGGCAAGCCTGGCTTACGTGCTGGATGGATAGTAGCATCATTCACTGCAATGAGGAACCCTGGGAAAGGATCAGGTTTTTGAGGAGAGATCATGAGTTCAACTGGCGACAGGTTGAATGTGAGATGCTATTGTGGATTGAATTGTGTCCTGCCAACTCCAGTTCATTTGCTGAAGTCCTAATCCCCGGGACCTCATTGGAAATAGGGTTGTTGCAGACATAATTAGTTAAGATGAGGTCATATTGGAGTGGGGTGGTCCCTTAATCCAATATGACTCTTTTTTTTCTTTTTTTTTTTTTTTTTTGCAGAATCTTGCTCTGTCACCAGGCTGGAGTGCAGTGGCATGATCTCGGATCACTGCAACCTCCACCTCCTGGGTTCAAGAGATTCTCCTGCCTCAGTCTCCCAAGTAGCTGGGACTACAGGTGCATGCCACCATGCCCGGCTAATTTTTGTATTTGCAGTAGAGACGGGGTTTCACCATGTTGGCCAGGATGGTCTCAATCTCTTGACCTCATGATCTGCCCACCTTGGCCTCCCAAAGTGCTGGGATTGACTGGTGTTCTTATAAAAAGGGGAAATTTGGACAAAGAGACAGACACACATAGAGGTAAGATGATGTGAAGAGGCACAGGGAAAAGATGGCTATTTACCAGCCAAGGAGAGAGGCTGGGAACAAATCCTTCCCTCACAGCAGAAGGAACCAATTCTGTTGAAGCTTTGGTTTTGAACCTGTAGTCTTCAGAACTGTGACACCATATATTTCTAATATTTATGCTGCCCAGTTTGTGGTACTTTGTTACATCAGCCCTATCAGACTAATGCAGATGCCTTTCAGACACTTGAGTGGGGAGATGAAACAAGTAACTAAACATGCATGTCTGCAGCTCAGAGAAGCCCTTAGTCCTGGAGCTACACCTTTGGAAGTCATCTTTTATTTATTTATTTATTTATTTATTTATTTATTTTTATTATACTTTAAGTTCTAGGGTACATGTGCATAGCGTGCAGGTTTGTTACATACGTATACTTGTGCCATGTTGGTGTGCTGCACCCATCAACTCGTCAGCACCCATCAATTCATCATTTATATCAGGTATAACTCCCCAGTGCAATCCCTCCCCCCTCCCCCCTCCCCATCATAGGCCCCAGTGTGTGATGTTCCCCTTCCCGAGTCCGAGTAATCTCATTGTTCAGTTCCCACCTATGAGTGAGAACATGCGGTGTTTGGTTTTCTCTTCTTGTGATAGTTTGCTAAGAATGATGGTTTCCAGCTGCATCCATGTCCCTACAAAGGACGCAAACTCATCCTTTTTTATGGCTGCATAGTATTCCATGGTGTATATGTGCCACATTTTCTTAATCCAGTCTGTCACAGATGGACATTTGGGTTGATTCCAAGTCTTTGCTATTGTGAATAGTGCCGCAATAAACATACGTGTGCATGTGTCTTTGTAGTAGAATAATTTATAATCCTTTGGGTATATACCCAGTAGTGGGATGGCTGGGTCATATGGTACATCTAGTTCTAGATCCTTGAGGAATCACCATACTGTTTTCCATAATGGTTGAACTAGTTTACAATCCCACCAACAGTGTAAAAGTGGAAGTCATCTTATAGAAGATAATTGAGCTAGATTGCTGTCCTGGGGGTGAACAGCAGGATGACTGAGATCTAGTCACCTTCTGCAAGTGTCCACACCACCCTAGCATGGAAACTCACTCACCCTTGCCATCTGAGATGGAGGGAATATAGTCTACCCAATCTTCTAGTCCCAGTCTCTACCTCCTTACTTGTTTTGCCATCTCTCACTCCTGTCTCCAAATTCCTGCCAGCAGCCTACATTATCAGACCTTCAACCTGTTAAGAGTTTAGAAGCTCCAATATATTTAGGGAGTTTGTCATCACCAGTCCTTGACTTAGTGGAGTGAAGGGCAGGTTAGAGATCCCCTCATCTTGAAAGGAGAAGAGCATATTTGGAATAGTCTTCCATGACCTGATATGTGGAGGAAGATAGATGGTTGTTCATTCACAACTCTACTACTCTTGTGCCCCATAAAAGACCTGCACCCCTTGTAACCCTCATCGTATCAGTGCTGGGAGTTGTTGCTGGAGTGCCCAATCTGATAACAGAAGGCTTCTGTCTATTAGTCCCAAGAAAGGTTGGGGAGAGGGGTTTTTCTAATCTCAGAACAGGGATGGTGGAAGTGAGGAGGGAAAGAGGTCCCAGGGATAGGGGTTGGGTTATTTTGTGCATTTTATTCTCAGTGGTAGGCTCTACTTGTTGAGAAATCTGGGAAAACAGAAAACTTTCTACTTGGTACCTCACACCTGATGAAACCTCCCTGACGGAGAGGGAGAAGGTAGTAGAGTCAAATAAGCTAGGCCTCAAAAGTGCAAGAGAATTTCTCCTTCTTCTTCCCTTCTTCCCCTCTCTTCCCTCTCCTCCTTCCTTCCTTCCTTCCTTTCTTTTTTTTTTTCTTTTATTTTTTTTTTTGACAGAATCACACTTTGTTGCCCAGGCTGGAGTGCAGTGGTGTGATCTGGGCTCACTGCCACCTCCGCCTCCCAGGTTCAAGTGATCCTCCTGCCTCAGCCTTCTGAGTAGCTGGGATTGTAGGCACCCACCACCATGCACAGCTAATTTTGTG
>NW_012115189.1:5134542-5137824 GCF_000951035.1 Colobus angolensis palliatus
GCTAGGATTACAGGTGTGAGCCACCATGCCTGGCTTCCTTCCTTCCTTCCTTCCTTCCTTCCTTCCTTCCTTCCTTCCTTCCTTCCTTCCTTCTTTCCTTCCTTTTTTTCTTCCTTCCTTTCTTTCTTCTTTTGAGTTGAAGCACAATGGTCAGAAAGTGGAGTGAAGTGGGCAAAAGAACACCCTGATCTTGGAGTGGATAAGGTATGACATAATAAACACCCAGTCTTCTGAGACTGTAAGGGAGCAGTGTTCTCAGAGAAAGTCCTGATTTTAATTAAAACCATGTCTTAATTAAAGAGAAGTCAAGGCATTGCCAGGGGAAAGCTGAAGATAAGAGGAATTGACTGGTTCTGAAAAGCAGTGCCAGGGGCCATGGTAGACAGGTTGAGGACAGTGGAGAGGCCAGGCAGTGGTGCAGGGGCTGGTGTTCAGGAGGTTTAGATGGTTGAAGGATGATGGTGCTGTTCAGAGTAGATGGCCAGAGCAGATTATGGTTATAGCACTGATGGAAAAAGTTAATAGGGCTGATGGATTAGGTTTTGCAGAGAGGCAATAAAGGACCATTAGCCAGATGACTCTGTGGGCGTAAATGATGGCAAGCATCAAAACCGAACTCTTTGTGCTGTGAACATTGGGTGATGGCTGAAAAAGTTGCCAAAATTGAATTTATAAGTGTAAAATGTTCATCCTATGAGACTCTGTAATTCTACTCCTGTGAATGTTTGCTAAGAAAATAATTGAGCAGATAAAAAAAGTTACATGTAAAGGAGGATCTTCATGACAGTGTTATAGTCATCACAACTAAAAAATACATTTATTTTTGAAACTCTTTTTATTCCCTTGACTCTTGAGACAACACACTGCTGCCTCAAAAATCTCTGCTTACCTCCTTGTTTCTTCTTACTTTTGTGAAGAAGAGAATGGATGGCTATTTACAAAACCTGTTTTAGTTTCTTCCCAGACATACAGCTAGATGATATTTTTCAGCTTCCCTTGGAATTAAGTGGCCATGAAATGGAGCTCTGGTCAACAGAATGTTGGCAGGAGTGATGTATTCTTCCTCCAGTTCTGGCCCCCAAAACCTCTCACCTGACCCTCTATCTTCGTTCTTTCCCCATCTAGCAAAGCCACGAGAAGGAAGGAATTGAAGTTCTTAAGTGTCCACGTGGAAGGCTGACTACTAACCAGAAACATCTGTATTAGAGTTATATGAATGGGAAATAAACCTCTATTAGCTAAGCTTCTGAGATTTGGGGGTTTATCTGTTGGAATACTTAGCATTGCTCTAATGAATATACCTTGTTTGCAGTTTCTTAATCTTCCTGCCCCATTCCCTTGGTGTTCTCTGAGTCTCAGACTCCAACATATTTTCACTCTGTATATTCCTTCTGAGTGATCCTATTCATTCCCATGGCTTTATCTCCTATCTTTATGCTGATAACTCATGTTCACTTCTCCCAGCGAAACATCTCTCTACATTCCAGAGCCTGTATTCAGTAGTGTAGCAGGCATCTTCACCTGCTTACTGATTCCTGAGACTTAAAGTATATAATATTTATTACATTATATTTCTTCAACCTTATTTCTCTTCTAGAATCTTAATCTCTGTGAATAGTGCCACCATCCAACCAATTGCCCAGGCAAGAAATCTGCAAGTCAGTCCAGGTTCCAGCCCTCACCTCCACCTCCCACACCCAAAGTCATATTAAATTACCTGTGTAGATATCTCAGATCTCCTCCCTTCTCTCTGGTATCACTGTTCCAAGGCAAAGATAACAAGGATGGATTAAAGGAGAGATTCAGACCAAATATATATAAAGTTATATGTCATGTTGCACAGCATGAAAAGGGATTGAACTGTGTGTCCATCACTAGAAGAGGAGGATAAAGACATGGAAAATCTCTGTCCTTTCACATCTAATCTGGTACTTAACTGGACCCTCACTCTGTTCTCTCACCCTACATACCCAATTATTCTACCTTAACCTTGGAGAGGAAGAAAGCACATTGATCAATGCCTAGATGTGGATCTCAGCCTCAGGGAAGGTCAACAAGGGTAACCTGAGAGATGAATAATGTGGTGAATAGAATATATATTTTTTGAGGCGTCTATGGAAGTCCGAGGAAATATTTTATGGAGCTTTGGGTTAGACTAGATCTAATTCCATCCAATACAGGTAGGGAAAAGATCTTGCAGGGGGAGTGTTGTTAAAATGATGTCTTGGCCCATGAAGTCCAAGGCTGCAGATAATGGAGGCAGGTTCACGAACTGGTAGCAGTGGTGGGCTGAAGCATGATTGCCATACCCTAGACCCTACCTTACGTGAGCTTCTGCTGATAACAAGATCCCAGTCTAACAATCTAGTTCCTTTGTCTCTTTCTCATAATCTATAGTTTTTGAACAAAATAAATAGGAAAAAGCATTTGTTAAACTTATTGAAGGTGTCTCTATTTGCAAACTAAAGTGGCAGAATCATGACTTGATTAAAAAACCAAAAACCAAAAAAAGAACTATTGAGAAAATACCCTAGTCCTGTGCTCATATCCCAGCCACATCTTAACTTGTTGAGATTGTTCATTGCTCTCTCCAGGCAGTGAAGAAAGTTTTCTTCTTCTGGGTATTTTATGATTGGCGTCAGCAGTATATTTTTCTGGGGAATTGATTCTCTCTCTCTCTTTCTCACTTACTTTTTCTTTGTGAGCAGCTCTCTGTGATTATAATTATGCAACTAGGAGATCAGAGGGCTATCACTGAGCAGTGCCTACTGAACCAGATTGCAGCACCAGCCCTATTTGAGATTTGCCACATGATGGCCAGAGTAGCCTGTCTGCTGAAATAGCAAGGTTGACTTCAGAGCCTTTTCTCAAATTTTCAGGGGCTATTTAACCTACTTTATACCAACTCTCTATGACTTTCTAGTCTGAAGAGCAGACTCAATAGTATTTTGGCATTCTAAATCCCAAATAAAACCCGAGAAACACTGTTATACATAGACAAAAACAATTTCAGCTCAGAGAGGAATAAATACAAGTTTTTGCTCCTCCAAACGTTGTCTTGATTAACATTTCCTTTAATTATGGTTTAGAACATGCTAGACTTTCTATTCCTCATCTTATACTTTCCTTCCTCGCAAAAGATCAATTTTATATGTCTTCTTTTTGTTCCTATAAGACAAAACATCTATCCATCCCTTCTTCCCTCCAAATTGTAAAACATTTATAATAATTGTAAATAAATGTTTTTCTCTGAAAAATTCATCATATGAATCATCTGTGGGT
>NW_012115189.1:5138049-5187117 GCF_000951035.1 Colobus angolensis palliatus
AACCTACTTTATACCAACTCTCTATGACTTTCTAGTCTGAAGAGCAGACTCAATAGTATTTTGGCATTCTAAATCCCAAATAAAACCCGAGAAACGCTGTTATACATAGACAAAAACAATTTCAGCTCAGAGAGGAGTAAATACAAGTTTTTGCTCCTCCAAACGTTGTCTTGATTAACATTTCCTTTAATTATGGTTTAGAACATGCTAGACTTTCTATTCCTCGTCTTATACTTTCCTTCCTCGCAAAAGATCAATTTTATATGTCTTCTTTTTGTTCCTATAAGACAAAACATCTATCCATCCCTTCTTCCCTCCAATTTCCAGTTTTTTCATGGATGGAACTTTCAACAAACCTAAAAGTTGACTGGAAAACTCTGACATCTCGTTACTCTGTGCTTCAGTGGCTGTTAAATTGATAGTTTCAGAGTGGATATCAAACTATCTACTCTATCAGTGTTTTTTAAAAAAGGGAAAAAGATTACAGTCTGTCTAAATCAATGTGACATTTCTCTGACATGTGTGTCTTGATCGCTCTTTTCCTCAGCATATCCATTCCTTCTGAGTATCTCCATTTTTCCATGGCTATCTAAGTCAGACGGGGCTTGTCATCTCATAAAAATTGCTCCACCTTTTGCTTAGGTTTCTCTTAATTTTCTGTTTCTCTGTATTTATCCTTCTGTATTTATCACTACAGACCATACTTCAAACCAACATGGGTTGGACTTTTACAAGGCAGACGGCGTCTTGGTTTTTCTCCTCAGTAGAATTTCTATTTGTGGCACATGCATTTCCTTCTTCGCTGAATTCCCAGCAACAGTTCTCAGTAAGGGCAGCTGCTGCTCTGAGCCTTTTTGGATTTTTCTTTCATTCTCTCTTCACATATCGAACTCATTCTGTCTTGAAAGGTTCTCAGTCTCCACTGGCCGGGGGAAGGTGGAACATATCACAAGTTGGCAGAGTTGCAGTGCACTGTGCTTTGAACTTGTAAAATTCTTTTCAAAAGTCAAAGTCTTTAAAGGAAAGAAAAGAAGCTTCTGGTACATTTAGACAATGTGAGAACAGGAATGACCTGAGTTTAAAGATAAGGGTTAATGCTGTGATGTCAGTTCTTGGGCATAACTTCTCGGGAAACTTTAGCTTCACTAAAGCTCTCTGATTTTAAATGTCTTTCAAAGCAATCTTTTGGTGTCTGAAAATACAAGAAAATAGAAAGAACAGGATTTATGACTCTTTCAGTAATTTATCCTAAAGCATACAAACATGATACTTTGTTGTACTCCCAGAAGCCTCTTTTCAGAGATAAAATTCAGCATCATGCACTTCTACCATTACCACTGCCCTTCCAATCTGACCAACCATTTGGAAAAATAAAATGTAATGAAGGTGTTCACTGTCTTCCCTTTCAATTAATCTGGGCCTGTTAAGATGCACAGATTGTTAGCACATGCAGCAATTACTTCACACATATTCCTTGTCCAGCCCTGATTATAGGATCACATTCTGACTGCTTGTGATTTAGCTCAATAACCGGGGAATGTAAATGTCATTCTGCCAAAGATTCACAGAGTGGCTGGTCAGAAACCCCCTCTTTGCCTTAATATGATCATCTGAAAAATAAGCATACAAATAACATCATAATAATCATGGAAAAGAACAGAACTTTAAAAAAAAAAACGTATTACATATGTGATGAGTTGGTTCTAGACATTTGCGTGAAGCAGTTTTTTTATCCCCATCACTCCTGAGCACCTATGTTTTGTCCCTTTTGTGCTCATAGAACCTCATTCCTCTACCACCCACCCCTCCCTTCATCCATCTTCTTTGTCAATATGCTTATTCAGTTCTAATTGAGAGAAAATATCTTATTCAGTCAATTGACACTGGGGTTGGATTTCTTAACTTCGGGTTTACGAACCCCTAAAACCGTAGGCGAAATTCTGTGTTTGAGGACCTATGTGCCTTATTCTGTAGAAAGTATCGGTAGCTTTCATTAAGTCTCAAAAGATTCTAGGATCCTTGAATAGTTGAGAACCATCGCAAAAATATTTTCCTTTAGAAGGACTTGCTAATTTAAAGTATGC
This sequence comes from Colobus angolensis palliatus, assembly GCF_000951035.1. Lineage (NCBI taxonomy): Eukaryota > Metazoa > Chordata > Mammalia > Primates > Cercopithecidae > Colobus > Colobus angolensis. The sequence continues at coordinate 5,140,134 of NW_012115189.1, forward strand.
ACATTTAACAGTGATATTTCAGGAAGTTCAAGGAAGACAGTTTAAGGCACAAGGGAGCTGGGGGAGACTCCAAGAGTCCTTTTAGCTACTCCACAATTCTGTATGTTCACTGTTCTTCCGAATCTTTAGCTGGCTTTGTTTAGAACATTTTACTTTTAGCAATTTTGTTTGGTGCATGCCATGAGAAAATGTACCTAATTATTGCATGCCGAGTCCCTCAAGGACTCAGTGGTGTACACTGGATTTGGCGACATTGCTGTTCTACTACAAACTTCAAGATATTTAGGAAGTTGAGGGTTGAAAAGAAGGAAAACATCAATTTTTATTCCATGTATTTGTTCACTTGAGAAAAAGGTATTTTTTCTGAATTACTCGAATTGCTGAAAGTTAATATTTATTTTTCAAATAAATAAAAGAAAAAACAAAAATTTGCTCTATTTTTTGGATTTTAAAGCTAGTAAGACAATAAAAATAACAGAATCAACCCTTTAAAACTTTTCCCTTCAAGAGTCTGGTGTAGAGGATGCATATAAATTAAAGTCCAGAGGCTGAGGCATTTGATGCCCCAGGTGTAGGGAGATTTCATAATTGTGTGATTTTTTTTTTTTCAAAATGGCTTCTTGCATGGCTACTGTTAAGACAGACTTGCTTGAAAAAATTTTTTCTGAAAGCATATCTTGGTCTCATCCTTAATCATTTGAAGAAGAACACTCGGCTGGATCTTTGTGAAGCTGGAAGGAATCACGATTGCCTCAGGAAAAGGAAGTAGTCAGGTCTGACTTTTAATAAAGAACGGCTGCTTGCCAATACCCAATTCCTCTCTACTTGTTTCAAACCTGCGAGGGTAGTTTGTTAAGGAGTTTGTCCTGAGGCAAATTAATCTGAAGTAAAAATGAATCGGGGGAGGATTGAATTTTGAGTCAAAGATAGGAAATAAATTTTCCCCTGAGTTAATTAGCACACACATTCTAGGAAAAGTAAACTGTATCAAGAATACTGCCCCTCAGTCATGAGCTTCTAACTCCTGTCTAGTGACATGAATGCTTCCCCAAATAATGACTGCTTGTCAGAGAGATGGCCTCCCCCACTTGGCTTTCATACTTACCCTTAGTTTATAGACAGGTCTCACAAAAGCTTTCGCCGTGATTTATTATTTTTTAAAATGCTTGTCTCTTCGTAAATGACCGAAAAAAAGGAGATTCAGGAGAACTGGAGAATTCTGTCATATGCTTTATAGACATTCCAGGCAAGCCTGGAACAACAGCCCATTTAAATAACCACTCTATGGATCCATCACGCTGAGCTGAGACATGCCTCAGCAACCTCTCTTCGTTTCAAAACCAAGCTGTCGGATAAAGAACAGGGAGAAGAGGGGTCTGTAGTCAGCTCATACCTGGGAACTTCTTTGAAAGGAGGATGCTGGAAAGAGAGTTGAACGGAGCAGGCTGTGACAGAGGAGTTGAATTTGATCTCTGCTGCTACTCAGAAGCATATGGTTTCCACCCACAGGAAAAATCTGATTTTCTTCTGGCTGCCACACTAACGCAGGCATGAAGGGAAAAGACTTTGCTATCAAATGCATCTCCAGGGTTGGCATCTGTGATTAAAGTTTTCTGTTTGCCCTGCATCCCTCCTCCAGGTGGTTTTAAAAAATTGCTAAAAGTTGTCCCTGTTTTTGCTTAGATAGTGGGAATGTAGGTGTTTGTTGTTAACGGTTTATAACGTACCCATTGGTGGGACCAATGCCCTAACTTCATTTAGCCTCTTATCCTGTTATTAGGCTAGTGAAATAATTAAAGGACAGGCCCAGACCTTGGAGCTTCATAGAGCAGTTTATTTTGGCTGTCACTACTTGCAAAACATCTGGTTCGGTTGACCGTGAATAAGGGAATCCTTGGCTTCCAGTGTTACTTACCGTGAGGTAGAGATCTTATACTAGGGACTAGATGTAAATACTGCCTTCTCCATTTTATAGGTGGGGGATGTGAAGGCTGTGTTACTAGAACACAAATACAAGAAGACACACCATGACTCTTAGCTGTAGTTGATTGTGGATTTTGTAGTGTGGCAATGGAAGAAAATATAATGGAGGGCTTCAGGGCTATAGAAGGAAACCTCTCAGCTGGTGCTCAGAGTAGAATTCTCTCTTTCCTTTCCAAAAGCCAGGAAGGCTTAAGACCCCCTCCTACAGCATGGACATAAGAGAGGAGTTGGCATTTGTAGCAGGCACATTTCCTATTGAACTTTTAGAGCAAGGATCATGAGCACTGACTTCCTAGCATGTGTGTGAATCCCTTCATTAACATAATGCAAATATTTAATGTTCTGTTTATTTATTTATAAGAGACATGGTCTCACTCTGTCATACAGGCTGTAATGCAGTGGTACGGTCATAGCTCACTGCAGCCTCGAACTCTTAGGCTCAAGCAATCCTCCCTCCTCAGCCTCCTGAGTAGCTAGGATTACAGGCATACCCAGCTAATTATTTTACTTATTGAGACAGGGTCTCGATATGTTGCCCAGCCTAATCTTGAACTTCTGGCCTCAAGCAATCCTCCTGCCTCAACTTCTTAAAATGTTGGGATTACAGGTGTGAGCCACCATACCCAGTCATAGCTAATCTTTTAGAAATGCAGTTGATTTAGTCAGATCTTGAATCAATTGCTCAGAGAAGTGAGAGACCAAGAATTGTTCACTGCCATCTGCATCAATACAAGGAAGAGACCTGTCCCCTGAAAAGCATGGGAAGCCTATGAGCTCTGGACGCAGAAAAGCATGTGAAAGTGGTACAGCATGGGATCTGCAAAGGACTGCGGGCAGCTCTCATCTGGGAACTGCAAAACCTACTGGAAAGTAAAGGGAACACTTTTCCTCTCCTGTGAATTTACTTGACTAGGGAATTCACAGTGCACCTCAGGAAGATTGCCCCAGATTTATATTATAGTTAGATTTGCGAGGTACTTTCAATCTGTTTGTACATTTAGTAAACTCTATGTGGTTCTGTCTAGACTTTTATTAACTTTCTTAGTTGCCTCTTTAAGTTTCCAAGTTAACAACTTAGTTATTAAGGAGAAGCATCTGCATTAGTTGCACTAATTCCCAAACTGATGTTCAAATTAAAAAAATTGTAGATTGGACCAGGTAAGTCATACCTTACACAGATGGGAGGTAGAACAAGTCCTGAATTTATGATCATTTGGCATGAAGTGAAGAATCAGCACTTTATTTTATTTACTGAAATATTGCAGAGAGTCAAATTCTAAATGTATCTTCCATCACTGTTGGCAACAGTCTTCTAACACTTTTGTCTGTCTCAAATCTTGCCCCATTGTGGCCACAGTGATCTTGCCAATCTCTTTGCGTGGCTCCTGCTGTCATTTCCAGCCACATTTCGCTCGGGTCTCTAACCCTGGCACTCTACCTCCATCAATCCTGAAGTGCTTGGAGTTTTCCCAACATGCTCTCTTGTGCTTTGTTTCTTTGCGGATGCTTGTCTCTCTGCCTGGAATTCTCCCCTTTTTGCCCGGTGGTCACTTGGCAAGCACCTCCTGATCTTAAAGACAAAGCTCAAGCATTTCCCTCTCTCTGTAGACTTTCTAGGCACATGTGGCTGCTCCGTATACATTTGCTGAATGAACAAGTAAATGAGTGCATAAAACGATGAGAGTAAACAAATGAATGTCTGGCTGTTGTTGCTCTTCTTTACTTAGAAAGATTCCACAGAATTCCCAAAGATAGTGCTGCCAGTGTAAATGTTATGATAAATTTGTAATTTTTGAGTCAAATGCTGTAAGGGTTGGGGGGAAATGTGGCACTTACTGAGGCCAACTTTGACAAACTGCTTTTCTCATTCTGCTTCAGGATGACTTTAAGATCAATTTCTTCATCCTCTCCAATATCACTACCAGCATCTAACATCTAACCTTTACAAAATCAAAAATGATGAAAACTAAATAATTCAACGTGAAGAGAGCTCACCAGAAGACATATGGACTATGTGCTATATGTTTGGTTGTGCGGACATAATCTGTGCCAATAATTAAGTATCTGTGTTCATGAATAGGCTCTAAAACCTCTGAAGACCAGATCTTCAAAGATAAAGTCAAAGGTACGGGTCTTATTTACTAGGTGAAGAATATATCCCCTTGCCATTTCTTTTTTCTTCTCTTAAAGACGTCCAGTTATTGAAACTTTAGCATTTTTAACTACAGGGGTGCATGTATCATTGAGTAGGGAAACACCGGTATACTGAAGAAATACGGTGGAGGGAGGGAGTAGGTGACCTCATCTGTGATAAGGGAAAATGCACTAAGACACAGAATGTGCAGTGTGAGCTGATTTTGGGTCCTCGTCCTCTTCCACTCGCCCTTTACTTTAGTGTGGATGCCACTAGGATAGGACACAGTGGTTTGTTTGCAAGGATGTTCCATAAAGTCAAATTGAGATCTCCACTGCTCATGTGCTCACATGATATTTCATTAGGGATTATCTTCCTTAATATAGCATGCACCCTGGGTGGGGATGGGAGAAAGGTGTGGCCCCCAGAATTCAGGATATTTGCTACAAACTAATTTTAACATCATCTAAGTAACATCATCTATCACTATCATCTAAATAAAGCATCTAAATAAATGTGTGAATAAATATTTTCTCTGTTCAGGGGTCTCAGAATATATGCATTATACTACCCTGTTAGGTCCTATACTGCTCTGAAAGTCCATGACCTTCTCTGGTCCTATGGGATGCTGTGAGCTCATCATCCTCTGCTCAGAGTGAGTAAGACAGGGAACAAGCTGAGTCCAGGGCACAGGAAGGCATCCTTCTTGCTGGGCAGGGCCAAGCCAGGCTGCTCCTGAGGGGCCATCCTTAGCGGACCTTGAGAGAACAACCTAGTGCAGCCTCTAGCCTCTGGGGCTGGGCGAGGGATAGTGCTCTTTTCAGGGAAGAGTAGATAGTCTATGGATGACTACTCTGTTTCCACCTGGCTCTTGGCCACTCATACAAGCTCCCAGTGGAGGGCTTTTGCTAAGGTGTCTGTTGATCTTCCCTGTATGGCTCTTTAGATCTTGCCCTTTCCCCCAGAAAGTCAAGTCTCTCTTTCTTTTTTCCTTCTCCCCTCCAGCCCAGCTGGAAGAGTCTAGTTTTGGTGCATGGTATTATATGTCTTTTTTTAAAAAAATAATTATTTTATTTTATTTTATTTTTCCATAGGTTATTGCAGTACAGGTGGTATTTGTTTACGTGAGTAAGTTCTTTAGTGGCGATTTGTGAGATTTTCATGCACCCATCACCCATGTATACACTGCACCATATTTGTAGTATTTTATCCCTTGCTCCTCTCCCACTCTTCCCCCTAAGTCCCCAAAGTCCATTGTATCATTCTTATGCCTTTGCATCCTCATAGCTTAACTCCCACACAACAGAGAGAAAATATGATGTTTGGTTTTCCATTCTTGAGTTACATCGCTTAGAATAATCGCCTCCAATCTCATCCAGGTCACTGCAAATGCTGTTATTTCATTCCTTTTTATGGCTGTGCAGTAATTCCATTGTATATACGTACCACAGTTTCTTTATCCACTTGTTGATTGATGGGCATTTGTGTTGGTTCCACAATTTTGCAATTGTGAATTGTGCTGCTATAAACATGTGTGCAAGTATCTTTTTCGAATAATCCCTTCTTTTCTTCTGGGTAGATACCCAGTAGTGGGATTGCTGGATCAAATGGTAGTTCTACTTTTAGTTTTTTAAGGAATCTCCACATTGTTTTCCATAGCAGTTCTACTAGTTTACATTCCCACTAGTAATGTAGAAGTGTTCCCTGTCCACTGCATCCACGCCAACATCTACTGTTTTTTTGACTTTTTGATTATGGCCATTCTTGCAGGAGTAAGGTGGTATCACATTGTGGATTTCATTTGCATTTCCCTGATCATTAGTGATGCTGAGCATTTTTTCATGTGTTTGTTGGCCATTTGTATGTCTTCTTTTGAAAATTGTGTGTTTATGTCTTCAGCCCACTTTTTGATGGGATTGTTTGTTTGTTTTTTTTTCTTACTGATTTGTTTGAGTTTGTTGTAAATTCTGGATATTAGTCCTTTGTCAGGATGTATGGATTGTGAAGATTATCTCCCACTCTGTGGGTTGTCTGTGTACTCTACTGACTGTTCATTTTGCTGTGGAAAATCTATTTAGTTTAATTAGGTCCCAGTTATTTATCTTTGTTTTTATTGCATTTGCTTTTGGGTTCTTGGTCATGAAATCCTTGCCTAAGCCAGTGTCTAGAAAAGTTTTTCCAATGTTATCTTCTAGAATTTTCATAGTTTCAGGTCTTAGTTTTAAGTCCTTAATGGATCTTGAGTTGATTTTTATATAAGATGAGAGATGAGGATACAGATTCATTCTCCTATATGTGGCTAGCCAATTATCCCAGCATCACTTGTTGAAAAGGGTGTCATTTCCTCACTTCATGTTTTTGTTTGTTTTGTCGAAGATCAATTGGCTGTATTTGGAGTTATTTCTGGGTTCTCTATTCTATTCCATTGGTCTATATGTTTGTTTGTTTCCAGTAGTATCCAGTATTTTATTTCCAGTAAACAAAAAAGTTTGTTTGTTTCCATAGTTTTGTTGACTATGGCCTTACAGTATAGTTTGAAATCAGTAGTGTGATGCCTCCTGATTTGTTCTTTTTGCTTAGTCTTGCTTTGGCTAAGCAGGCTCTTTTTCAGTTCCATATGAATTTTAGAATTGTTTTTTCTAATTCTGTGAAGAATGATGGTGATATTCTCATGGGGGTTGCACTGAATTTGTTGATTGCTTTTGGCAGTATAGCCATTTTCATAATATTGATTCTTCCCATCCATGAGCATGGGACGTGTTTCCATTTGTGTCATCTATAATTTCTTTCAGCAGTGTTTTGTAGTTCTCCTTGCAGAGGTCTTTTTCTCCCTTGATTAGGGATATTCCTAAGAATTTTATATTTTTGCAGCTATTGTAAAATGGGTTGAGTTCTTTATTTGATTCTCTGCTTGTTCGCTCTTGGAGTATAGAAGAGCTACTGGTTTGTGTACATATCTTGTATCTGGAAATTTTACTAACTTCTTTTATCAGTTCTAGGAGCTTTCTGGAGGAGTCCTTAGGGTTTTCAAGGTAAACAATCATTTTGTCAGTGAACAGTGACAGTTTGACTTCCTCTTTACCAATTTAGATGCCATTTTTTTCTTTCTCTTGTCTGATTGCTCTGGCTAGGACTTCCAGTACTATGTTGAAGAGCAGTGGTGAGAGTAAGAATCCTTGTCTTGTTTCAGTTGTCAGCAAGAATGCTTTCAACTTTTCCACATTCAGTATTATGTTCTCTGTGGGTTTGTAATAGATGACTTTTATCACATTAAGATATGTCTCTTGTATGCCAGTTTTGCTTAAGGTTTCAATCATAAAGGAATGCTGGATTTTGTCCAGTGCTTTTTCCGCTTCTATTGAGATGATCATGTGATTGTTTTGTTTTTAATTCTGTTTATGTGTGTATCACATTTATTGACTTGCATTTGTTAAATCATTCCTGCATCCCCGGTATGAAACCCACTTGATCATGGCGGATTATCTTTTTGATATGTTGTTGGATTCAGTTAGCTAGTATTTTGTTAAGGATTTTAGCATCAGTGTTCGTCAAGAATATTGGTCTATAGTTTTCTTTTTTTGTTATGTCCTTTCCTGATTTTGATATTAGGGTGATGCTGGATTTATAGAATGAATTAGAGAGGGCTCCTTTTTTCTCTGTCTTGTGGAATAGTGTCAAAAGGATTGGTACCAATTCTTCTTTGAATGTCTGGTAGAATTCTGGTAGAATCCATCTGGTCCTGGACCATTTTTGTTGGTAATTTTAAAATTACCATTTCAATCTCACTGCTTGTTATTTGTTTGTTAAGATATCTAAATCTTCCTGCTTTAGGATAGGAGGGTTGTATTTTTCCAGGAATTTATCCATCTCTTCTAGGCTGTTTAGTTTATGTGGGTAAAGGTGTTCATAGTAGCCTTGAATGATCTTTTGTATTTCAGTGGTGTCAGTTGTAATATCTCCTGTTTCATTTCTTAGTAAGGTTATTCAGATTTTCTGTGTTCTTTTCTTGATTAACCTCGCTAATGGCCTATCAATTTTATTTATCTTTTCAAAGAACCAGCATTTTGTTTCATTTATCTTTTGTATTTTGTTTGTTTTAATTTCATTTAGTTCTGCTCCAATATTGGTTATTTCCTTTCTTCTGTTGGGTTTGGTTTTGTTTCTCTAGTTCCTTGAGGTGTAACCTTAGATTGTTTGTGCTCTTTCAGAGTTTTTGATGTACGTGTTTAGGGTTATGAACTTTCCTCTTAGCACTGCCTTTGCTGCATCCTAGAGGTTTTGATAGGTTGTGTCATTACTGTCATTCAGTTCGAAGAATTTTTTAATTTTCACCTTGATTTCATTTTTTGACCCAATACTCATTCAGGAGCTGGTTATTTAATTTCCATGTATCTGCATGGTTTCAAAAGTTCCTTTTGGAGCTGATTTCCAGTTTTCTTCCACTGTGATCTGAAAGAGTGCTGATATAATTTCGGTTTTCTTAAATTTATTGAGGCTTGTTTTATGGCCTATCATATGGCTCTATCTTAGAGAAAATTCCATGTAATGTTGAATAGAATGTGTATTCTGGGGTTGTTGGATGAAATATTCTGTATATATCGGTTAAGTCCATTTGTTCCAAGGAATAGTTTGAAACCATTGCTTCTTTGTTGACTTTTTGTCTTAATGACCTGTCTAGTGCTGTTAGTGGAATATTGAATTCCCCACTATTATTGGGTTGCTGTCTATCTCATTTTTGAGGTCTATTAGTAATTGTGTTATAAATTTGGGAGCTCCAGTGTTAGGTGCATATACATTTAGGATTGTGATATTTTCCTGTTGGACAAGGCCTTTTACTATTACATACTGTCCCTCTTTGTCTCTTTTAACTACTGTTGCTTTAAAGTTTGTTTTGTGTGATATAAGAATAGCTACCCTTGCTCACTTTTGGTGTCGATTTGCATGAAATGCCTTTTTCCACCCCTTTACTTTAGGTTTATGTGAGTCCTTATGTGTTAGGTGGGTCTCCTGAACACAGCAGATGGTTGGTGAGTTCTTATCCATTCTGCACTTCTGTGTCTTATAAGTGGAGCATTTAGGCCATTTACATTCAATGTTAGTATTGAAATGTGAGGTACCATTGCTTTCATCATGTTCTTTGTTGCCTGTGTAATTTGGTTTTATTTTTGTGCTTTTGTTTTTTAACTTGTATTTTTGTTTTGTAGGTCCTGTGTGATTTACGCTTTAAAGAGGTTCTGTTTTCATGTGTTTCCAGGATTTATTTCAAGATTTAGAGCTCCTTTTAGGAGTTCTTGTAGTGGTGGTTTGATCATGGCGAATTCTCTCAGCATTTGTTTGTCTGAAAACGATTGTATCTTTCCTTCATATATGATGCTTAGTTTTGCTGGATACAAAATTCTTGGCTAATTGTTTTGTTTGAGAAGGTTGAAGATAGGGCCCTGATCCCTTGTAGCTTGTAGAGTTTCTGGTGATAAATTTGCTGTTAATCTGATAAGTTTTCCTTAATAAGTTACCTGCTGCTTCTGATTCACAACTCTTAAGATTCTTTCCTTTGACTTAACTTTGGATAACCTGATGACAATATGCCTAGGCGAAGATCTTTTTGTGATGAATTTCCCAGGTGTTCTTTGTGCTTCTTGTATTTGGCTCTCTAGGTCTCTGGCAAGGCTAGGGAAGTTTTCCTTGATTATTCCCCCAAATATGTTTTCCAGGCTTTCAGAATTCTCATCTTCCTCAGGTATACCAATTGTTCTTAGGTTTGGTCATTTAACATAATCCTAGATATCTTGGCGACTTTGTTCATATTTTCTTATTCTTTTTCCTTTGTCTTTGTTGGTTTGGTTAATTCAAAGACCTTGTCTTCGAGCTCTGAATTTCTTCCTTCTACTTGTTCAATTCTATTGCTGAGACTTTCCAGAGCATTTCACATTTCTAAAAGTGTGTCCAAAGTTTCCTGAATTTTTGATTGCTTTTGCTTTAAGCTGTTTCCATAAATATTTCTCACTTCACTTGTTTTTTTTTTTTTTTCCTTGCATTGGGCTTTGCCTTTCTCTGGTCCGTCCCTGATTAGCTTAATAACTAACCTCCTGAATTCTTTTTCAGGTAAATCAGGGATTTCTTCTTGGTTTGGATCCATTGCTGGTGAACTAGTATAATTTTTGAGGGTGTTGAAGAGACTTGTTTTGTCATATTGCCAGGGTTGGCTTTCTGGTTCCTTCTCCTTTTGGTAGGCTCTGTCAGAGGGAAGGTTTAGAGCTGAACGCTGTTGTTTAGATTCTTTTCTCCTATAGGATGTTCCCTTGATATAATAATCTCCCCCATTTCCTATGGATGTGACTTCCTGTGAGCCAAACTGCAGTGATTGTTGCCTCTCTTCTGGGTCTAGCCACCCAGTGGGTCTACCTGGCTCCAGCCTGCTACCGTCTCCAGGATGTGAACTGTCTATGGGTCTTTCAGCCATGGATACCAGTGCCTGTTCTGGTAGTGGCAGAGGGGGCAATGGACTCTTTGAGGGTTCTTAGCTTTGGTGGTTTAATGCTCTATTTTTGTGCTGGTTGGCGTCCTGCCAGGAGGTGGCGCTTTCCAGAAAGCACCAGCTATAGTAGTGTGGAGAGGGACCCGCAGTGGGTGGGGACCTAGAACTCCCAAGATTATATGCCCTTTATTTTCCACTACCAGGGTGGCTAGGGAAGGACCACTGGGTGGGAGTGGGGCTAGGAATGTCTGAAGTCAGGCTCTCCTTGGGTGGGTCTTGCTGCGGCTGTTGTGGGGGTGAGATTCCTAGGTCACTGGAGTTGTGTACCTAGGAGGACTATGGCTGCCTCTGCTGAGTCATGCAGGTTGTCAGAGAAGTGGGGGAAAGCCAGCAGTCACAGGCCTCACCCAGCTTCCATGAGAACTGAAGGGCTGGTCTCACTCCCACTATGTCCCCCCTGACACCCCACCACCCAACAGCCCCAAGTCTGTTTCCAGGCAGAAAGTGAGATGGGCTTGAAAACTTGCCCGAGGCTACCTGCCTCCCTGCTGCAAGAGAAAAAGGCTTTATAGTTCCTCCTGCTCTGTGATGTCTGCATGTCTGATTAATGCCCTCCGCTGAGTTCTGGCCAAGAGGTTTCTCACCCCATTCAAATTGTTACAAAGTTCAGCCAGAGAATTCCTTTTCCCTGTGGAGTTTTACCCCCTGCTCCTCTGGCCACCCTCCTGATGGATCTCTGTGGCGTCAGGCAGGAATGGGCAACTTGGAGACCCAGCGAGCTCCCAGGGCCTTTCTGCTGCTTCCTCTACCCCTGTATTTTGCTTGGATCTCTAACTTGACTCAGAAACTTCTCCCACAAAAAGAGCTTCAGCTTCTCCAGCTGGGGTGTGTGTTCAGGAGAGGAGGATCTCCCTTCCCCACACCCACAGTAGGGGTGCTCACAGTTTTGGTGGGGTCTCCCAGGTCCTGCAGGAGCAGTTCGCTTCCTTCAGAGGGTCTGTGGGTCCTTTTGGGATTGCTGGTTTGTTCTTGCAGTTGATCTGGAGCTAAAACTTCACAGGGCAAGCCTCCGCATGCTGCTGTGTCCAGAGCTGACATCCTGCCTCCCATCCGTCATGATCCCCTGAATCCAATTGCTGCATCATATTATCTCTTAACAGGTGTAGGTTTCTGGAAACCAAACCATAAAGAATCCTTTATTTTTGACCATATTCCTTTCTTGAGGTGAGGATACAGAGTTGAATAACTGTTTAAACAGGCAAATTGGTGGGAGAGAAAATAATCTATTAATATTCCACAATGCTGTCCCACCTTACATAATTTTGAATATAATTCTGATATACATATACATTGGAATAGGTAAGTATCTATATATAATATTATGGAGTCAACAGTAAGTAGTTTGGCTTAAATTCTGTTTTGGATGACTTCCATCTACGTCTTTAACTCATTGAGAGATAGCTGTGTTCCCTTAAATATAAAAAAAGTCTGATTTTTATTTTTTATATAGTTCTGCCATTTAAGGGGAGAGACAGCCTTATAATTTCCAATATTACATTTTGTAATGCAGAAAATGTCTCTTTCAATTTCTAAGGCAATTTTAATTGGTAGACCTAAACAGACCTAGTTTTGAAGAAGCTGAGCATTTGAATCTCAGAGATTTACGTGTCTGAGAAACCCTGACATTCTTTAGTCACTCTGAAGATGTGTGTTGAGTAAGAGAGAGAGAGAGATTTTCTATGTGATGAGATTTTTCTATATACTTTCTGCAGAGGGAAAACGTATTGTTGCTTAGAAGAGAAAAATCCATGAATATATTTAACAAATGTGCATTCCTCACCTGTGAAATAAATCATGCTATTTAGTAAACTACCACCAAATATATCTCAATATGTTAAAATATGAAAACTAATGACTATTCATAAAAATTGAAAGGAAAATATTTTGAGCAAAAGATCTATAAGGAAAAGATTTCATTTAACTTTAATAAATGGGATTTGGAAGATGAGTTATGTTCTCATGTACTTTCTTGCATTTGTAAAATAATAGGCTTATGAATCTTCTTTTGCCTGACAGGGTCAAGTAGCATACGAATTTTCTTTCCTCTTTATTTCCACTATTGAGGCGCAACAATCAAGATTCACTGGAATTGTGCTGGTGGCTGTGGTGGAGAGGGTTATATCTCATGTGCAGTGGAACCATGAGAACCACAATGCGTTTAACAGCAGTATTCCAGAATTTGTCCCCAGTGAGTCTTCAAGATATTTTCCCTAGGAGGCTTAAATGTACTATAGGTTTGAGGTTATTATTATTTTTTCATGAGGCCAGGTATTTGATTTTGGACTATGCCGTTTACACTCTTGTTGCTCTTTTAAAAAGTGGTCATTTTAGTCACATAATAAAACCATTGCCACGGAAAGTTGCTATCTAAAACAGACACAACACACGACAGTTCCTTCATTTTAAACTGCATTGGAAAAAAAAAAAAAGAAATTTCTCTTCTGAGAAGATTAACCCAGGGGTTATACAAAACCAGAATAGGGAATGTAATGTGGGAATTATAATGATTCAAAAGACAGTGACAACATGGCGGTTTATTGAGAAATCCAACTATATCATTAATGGCTGCATACAATTGCTACATAAGGGAGATGAAATTTATTATTATTATTTTTGATGAAGAAGCTTTTAATGATTAAGACTCAGTTTTTTTCTAGCCATATTTCATTGCATACCTGGAAAGCAGATACAGCATCAAAAGCAATTCTGCTGACCCTGCAGGGAATGCAGAATGTCGCAATACTATAGTATTGATTTTTTTTTTTTAAGATCCCATGCATAACCTTGTGGTGATTTTATTTTAGATAGAAAAGATGCAAATACTCGGTTCTCCAGCATGTAAACACTCTTCCTATCATCTCTTTGGTTGCCTCTGCTCTCTTGTTGGGATCAAATCCATTTCTGTCACTTTGAAATATTTTGTGGAGCTCATCATTTTCTTTTCTTGTGGACTAGTTCGGAAGCTGTTCTGTTTCTTACCAGCTTCAGGCCTTGCTACAGTTGTCTGTTTGCATCACTGTGAAAGAAGAATTAGTCTTCTCATCTTTTCTTATAAGGAAACCCATGTCACAAGTATATAACACTCGCACCTTGGGGTCTGTACTATATTTTACTATTCTGTAAAGTCTGTCTCTGAGAACAACGGCTTGATAAGTGTTTTCTTAATTTGTAACTCATTGTCCCTCAATTCTGGTTGTATTCTTATGTGAATGGCTCAGGGAAGTTTCTCCTTAGTGTATCTACCTTGTGACTTTGAGTTATACTTGATTCTAAGTCGGGTGCTATTTGGACTTTTAAAATTTTTTCGCTATGTAGGCTTATACCTTGAGATTGTGTTTTTCCTCGAAATTTGGGTTTTTCTGCTCCTACCAATTTCAAGATTGCAGTAGAGAATACACTTTGATGACAGGGGGTGGAAGGAAAGTATAATGGCTATGAAGTAAGAGTTCTATTTTGAGCCAGTAGTGTCTTAAAAAATTATGAAGCATGTGATGTCATTTTTAAATGGAGGAAATCTTCAAACATATTTGTGTGATATAACTCATTCAATAAGTATGCTATTCTTCACACTAAATGTCTCGCTATTGGTTTGATCCAAAACTATATAGGACATTAAGTCTTAGCTGTAATAAATATTTCACGATCCTGGATCTGATATCTCAATATGTGAATCCTCCAGCAGTGTGTTCTCTCAGAAGTTGTAGTGCATTTTGAAGTTCTCATTTTCTTCTTTTCAATTTCACTTAAGTGCATGAAATCTAATTAATCATCCAACATCATCTCCTTTGCTGTCAAATGAACATGATAAATGATAATAATTGCCAATGGTCTTATAATAATTTTCAGCTTTGAGTGAATTTAACAGGTTTGAAAATGTATCTGCCTATCCAGACTTGCTTCATTTGTTTAATTCCTTAGGAGTGAATGACCGGGAATGGTTATTTACCAGGCTGATAAATCCGGGCACCTGCTTACAAGTGTCAAGTAGTGGGTTCTAGGTACCATACAATTTGTGTTAAAGTTCATTATACTAAAAAGTAAGAACTGCTGCAAGTAAGAACTGAACTCTTCAATAATACCTACTTAAAGTAAATTAGTTATAGAATTAGTTTTAAAATAGATTATTTGGTGCCTCGGGCTTTAATTAAATGAAGTGAAGGGCCCTGTTCAACCGCAGTGAAATAAAATGTGAGCCGTGACATGGGAGTGTGTAGGAAGGGAGACATGGCCTCCATCGCAGCTGGTGCATCTGGACTTGCAAATCACGTTTCACGGTGGTCATATCGCTGTAAGTGTGCGGTACTCTAAAAAAGATCTGTGAATTTTAATACTACTTCCTATGACTACTTTGAACTTAAGGTGTGTTAGAGCTTCCAATAAAAATTTGTAAATGAAGTGGAAAACTAAGGTTGAAAGTTTGTATCTGCTATATGCATCTAATAGCGAGCCCACAGGCTTCTTATCATGCGTGTTTCGGGGATATTTTTAGTTTTGAGCGTTGTGAATGCACATACTCCGCTTTTCTCTCATCAGTTTCTTTCTCACTGTTCATCTTTCCCAGTGCTTTCCACTATTTTGAAGGGTTGTTTTCCCCTAATTTTCATGTTTTAATGCCTTTTTCTTAATGATTTATAGATCTGGAAAGTGATGAAATTGTGTGAGAATTAATGGGAGAGTTATTCTTAGAGACATGTAGAGCTTTAGGCCAGGGGCTTTGAAGCTTTTAGCCATTGCCCCCAGAAACTACCAAGGAATCTGATGTCATGAGAATGAACTTACTTGAGCTACAAAATTAACCAACTTGATTTTAAGCTTCTTCAGGGTGGGATCACTTCTTATTCTGACTAGATGTTGATAATATATTGAAACCCTGATGTGATGCCACAGCACTGGTGCAGAATGAATGGCTTAGTTCTTGCTTCTATTATTTATATTTGCTGTTTCCTCTTTTGCAGTGCTGAGAAACAGAATCTCTTCCTTTAAGTATCTAGTTATTGGAAGATACCCTCATTTTTATATGGCTTACTCTTGAACCCCTAGTACAAACAAAGATGTGAGTGGAAATAACATTCTGAGTTTGAGATGGAGTCATCTGGTTTCCTAAACATGGTCAAAGGAGAAGTGGGGCCACCAGCTGCTGCAGCCTGAAGCAGAGTTGCCCAGAGAGTTCAGCCTCGACCAGCCAAACCTCAGCCAATGTACAAATGTATGAGTGATAGTAAATGATCATTGTTTAAAGGCACAAAGAGCTGATTGGTTTGATGTGCAGCAACAGCTAACCAGTGAAGTTAGCTATTATTATTACTATTCTATTTTTAGGATGGGGGAAAGAACAAAGAGCTATTAAATAGGCTCCTTGAGACAGGTGGTTGTGAATGTTGCTGAGCCCCCATCCCCAGTTTCCATGCAGTCAAAGCCCCGGGACTTCTAATGCTCTGACAGCTGATGAGGCGGCTCCCCAGGCTGCCTCCTCTTTCCAGCATTCCTGCAATCAACTCTCATCCCTGTGGGTGTCACTTTCTAGGGAGTTCAAGGATCTTGGCTAATACAGAGCCAAATAGGAAAGGGAGGAAAAATACTTAAAGGGTGTTATGCATCCAATTCCTTTTTTAGTATTTCCTCTAAATTACGATCGTGCTGCAATGGATGCTTTTGGCCTGAGAGTCAAGGCATTACATTCTTGAAACCTTTTCAGCACTTAGTTGGGTTTCTTTGTGTTGCTGCTTCTCTAACTACAGTGACCTAATAATACTTACCAGCACCCAACTTCCTTTCAGGGAGTCGGAGGGGATTAATGAGACAGTGTTTGCAAAGTACTCCAAGGATCACTGAGGGAAAAGGCATGTTAGTCATATAAATGTGGATATCTGGAGTTGGCACTCATTTGTCCCTGTGTATCTATTTCACATAGTTTGGTATCTTTGAGGCAATAATTTGGAAGGCACAACCTCATGCCCTTCTCTTAGTAAAGGACAACGTTTTGCTTGGAGCCGAGATATTTTTTTCCACCCTTTTGGCCTTGCTGAGCTTTTTAACGATCACTTCCATGCTGCTTGTCTCTAATCTGCTGAGAGATGCTGTCGGTACAAACTGTACTGTGAGACTGTGAGAAAATTACACCCCAACCCACATGGAAGCCCTCCTTTTGGTTCCAGCATGTCTGTTGGGACCGCTGTTAAGAATATGTGTCTAAAGAAGGAGCTCATTCTAATTCTTGGTGCACAGGTGAGTTAATAAGTGTGTGCATTGAGACCAAGAGCTGATGTATCAAAGATGTGGCTCTCTATCACCTCAGGGGTGTTCTTAATAGTGGTGCCAGTTTTTTTTTCCCCTTTCATTTTCGTCAAAATGTATCAAGGGCTGTCATTGCTTCTCAAAGAAAGCACTTATTAATATGTATAAGGTAAGACTGTTCCTTTCTAAGAATTAACTTTACTCACAATCATTACATCCAACCATAATGCATAAGGAGAAAAAAGGTAACACACACACACACACACACACACCTACACACACACACAAAACATAAACAGTAAAAGAGCACCACAGCTCTGAACTTTCCTGAGGCAGAAAATGTCATATATTAATGCAAAATAAAATGTAGTCCCTTGCTTTTTATTTTCCTCTCTGAGGTGGTAGCATTTGCTAGATAATGATATTTTGTGTGTCTGAGTCCAAACGTGCTTCATTTTATATGATATTTTGAGTGCATACCAACCGCTAAATAATGGTATGTGAACACCATTAGAGCCCCATTGTAATCTATTTTAAACAGCTGACTCCAATTTGTCTTAAGCTATGACTTCGATTTTATTCGTACCTGTTTTAACAGCTAGATGGTCAGCAATTCAAAACACCTGCTTTTCAGGCAGCTATATGAACTTGCTATTTTTCGTGAGTATTATGTTTCAAATTCTCCTTTGTTAAAACAGTTAATCTTGGAACAATTAGTTGGTTCTTGATATGGTTTGGCTGTGTACCCACCCAAAATCTCATCTTGAATTGTGATCTGAATTGTAATCTCCATGTGCTGGGGCGGGACGTGGTGGGAGGTAATTTAATCATGGGAGTGGGAGTGGTTACCCTCATGCTGTTCTCGTGATAGTGAGTGAGATCTCAGGAGATCTGATGGTTTTATAAGGGACTTTCCCCTCACTTTGCTCTGCACTTCTCCTTGCTGCCACCATGTGAAGAAAGGATGTGTTTTTTCCTCTTCTACCATGATTGTAAGTTTCTTGAGGCCTCCCCAGCAATGCTGAACTGTGAGTCAATTAAACCTCTTTCCTTTATAAATTACTCCATCTCAGGTATGTCCTTACAGCAGCATGAGAATGGACCAATACAGTCATTTACTGAGAATTTACTGCATGGAGGTACCTTGAAGAGTCACAGAAAAATCGACAATCTGGTTTTCATTATGAGTAAAAATTATAGTAAACAATCCTTGAGAGTTTGCTGTGTGATGAATGAAGAAATGAAGGTATAAAAGAGCTAAGCCACTTTTCTAAGTGTGTCTCTCAGCCTAGGGCCTTGTCTTACAACCAGCTGGGAAGACTAATGATTTCTTTCTTTGAGGTTAGTGTTAGTTTGCTAGGTTTGCCATAACAAGGTGCCACAGATGGGTTGGCTGAATCCACAGAACTTAATTTTCCCACAACTCGGGAGGCTGGATGTCTCAGATCAAGGCGTCAGGAGGGCTGGTTTCTTCCAAGGCCACTCTCCTTGGCTTGCAGATGGCTGCTTTCTCATTGTGTCTTCACATGAGACATGTGAACCTATGTCTAAATTTCCTTTTCTTATAAGGACAGCAGTTATATTAGATGAGGACTCATTCTAATGACTTAATTGCTTCCTGAAGACCCTGTCTCCAAATGCAGTCACGTTCTGAGGCATTCGAGGTTAGGACTTTGACATAGGAATTTTGGGGAGACACAATTCAGCTCATAACAGGGCTCACCAAAGAGAAGTCTGGCTCACGGAAGATGAGTTTTTACAGATTCTTGTCTGCTCTTCCTTGACCTCAGCCCAGGCACAAGGGACTCTTCAAGACTGGGAGGAGTGAGGAGGCCTCTCTATCTATTGGGGTAGCCTAAATTTTGAAAACTCAGTGGCCAGAAAGAGTCATGGAGGTTGCTTCCCTTCCACCACAATATCCCTCCAAGGAGGCCTTCTGGCATACGTGAGGGAAAGGGCATGTGGAGGACTGCTGAGTGGCTGCTTCCTCTTGCTGTGCAATAAGCAAGCATCAGATGACCTTGCTACTTGAGGGAGGAAAGGGGGAACATTGTAAATGTGCAAGGCAGGACAGGACAGGAGAAGAACTACTAGGCAAATGAAATGCAAAACCAGTAAACCCGTCAATAATTCAAAAGCACCATGCTCCAGGGCTAGGCCTTTCCCTATGGCATCATCTCACTTATGCCTCGTCAACTGTTCAGTGGTCAGCTGTGGCTTCCAAGTCTAAGTGCAGTAAAGGCCCATTTCAAATGGTATTTGCAACATTAACAGAGGAGGAAGCTTCAGCTTCCATTTAGTTTCCTTTTTTGCTATTCTTGTTTGTGTGTAGAATAAAACAAAGTGTAACATAAAAATCAAAACCATAAGGAACCTCACATTTAATTTTTTTTCTTGCTTTCATTGCCCATTGACATCTTGGGGATTTCTTTGTTGGGTTGCTAATGAGCTGGTGAAGAGAGGGTAGGACTGGGCTTTGGATGTTCTAGTTTCTGATGCCATTGCTGTCACTAAGAAGCTGAGTAATCTTGCACAACTCACTTAGGTTTTCCTTGCTTCATTGTTTGAACCTGAGAAATAAGACTTGTAATCCTTACCCCACAGACATGAGAATTGCCTCTAAATATTATGGTGAGGATTAAAGGAGGCAACAAATGAGAAGATATTATTAAACCTTAACATCAGAGTGCAGTTCAAGTGAAAGTTCTCTTAAAACATTTTGCACCAAGGCCACAGAAGCTTTGTCTCCTTCCTAGTCTAGTTCTACAACCGTCACTCAGGATTAAGGATAGAGCACAGAAGTGAAGTCAGCGTAAAGCCAGGTGAGTCCATGGGATCGAGATTAAGGTAGGCATCTGTGCTGTCACACTGCCAGGGTTTCCGGTGGCCAGGTCATCTGCATGGCATGCAAGGAGCCTTGCTCTAGGCAGTGGCATTTCTCTCTGTATTTCTGGACCATACATCAGAGCAATACATTTCTATAATTTCTATCTATACATGCAAATTGAGTTATTTTCCTCATTTGTTGTGTTTTGGAAGATACATTTTCCCTTTAATTTCTTTATTTCTTTCTGCTCTTATTCAAGGCTGGTGGAGTAGGGGGGTAGGTTACAGGTGTTTGTCATCTTTCCAGTCTCTCCTCTTTCTTCTTGGTTAGTGGGCAGATCTTTCCCCCATCTATCCGCTTTTCTGTGTCAGTTGCTATCAGGTCCATCCTTCCAGAGGAGGTGTTAATACAACTCTGCCAATTTTATCAGTTTGCTAAATAGTCATTCAGGAAAAGCCTTGGCAGGCTCCTTGGCAGGGAAGCTTTCACTGACATTGAGTGGATCTCAGAACTGTGTCTCTGTTTGGTGGTGCCAAGCACCCAGCTGGGTGAGGAGACCTCTCTCTTCTCTTTCCGCCTTAACTAGTGAGTTGTTACTCTGACCCTAGGCCTCTCCCCAAATCATTCAGAGTGGAGTAGATTGGGGATTCTAGTCTTTTCTGGAGCACTAGTAAAAGCTGTGCCCTGTAAGGATTTTGCCTTATTTCAGGAGCATTTGGGGACACCAGGGAAACTCCAGAATGTAGGGAAGCCTCTGTGCGGCTCTAGCTCCGCCCTGGTTTTCCAGAGCCAGTGCCTCACTGACCCAGGATGGGCCAAGTCCCTAACCTTCCAAGGGTTCTTCTCTTTGAGGCCCATATGGGGCTTTTAGAAATTTCCAAATTGAACAAAAACCCTGGCACTCTGATCTGATCTTGCATCTTCTTCAGGAACCTAAAATAGTGTGTTAGGGATTTCTGAGGGTAGAGCGATGATGTGACAATTGCTCTTTTCTGTTAGTCAAACTCGTATTGAAGTGGTATGTGGTGAAATGGGCAGCACTTTAGATTATCCAACATTGCAGTTATCAAATTGCCTTTGTGATCCCTGCAGTCTGGTGGCGTGCATGTGTCCCTCTCCTCCCTCAAATTATTTCAAGGCTTGGGGTGAAACATGAGGAGCACAATCATCTATTATTTTCTCAACATCAAAATAATGATGTCAAATGATGACTTGGGCTAGAGTTTCTCAGTATCTAAAGAGCCATAAATTTGTCCATTTGAGGAACTGAGGCCACCAGAGAGCATGTCTGGTGGTTTGTAAATTCAACATTCCTGTGATGATCAGTAATTCATTTATGACTTCTCCCCTTGGGCACACTGCAGTAGAGAAACGATTACTCAACGGGTGAGATATTTAATATTCTTCGCTCTCAAGTGTCAGTGGTACAGCATTGTCTGTGGCTTCCTTTTCCAGAACTTCTTCATTTAGTTGAAAGGGAAAGCTACCCCCTTACTACTGAGTACTCGGTGGGATAGCTCTCCATGCCTGGGCCCTCGTCCCTAAATCAGTTGGAGAGAAATATTTCCTCTGATGGAAAGGCTTTGAAATAGATGGTAAAGGCACCCAAAGAGTAAGACTTTCTTTTCATGCTTTTTGGAAACTTTTTTTTATTGGTGTTTATTTCAAAGACTTAAGTGTACTTTGGGGGGGCCCTAATCATCATAAGCCCTGGGAATTTACTTCTCTGCAGCTGCTCCCCCTCCCCAAGCAGCCCTGCATGGAGCAAAATAATTGTCTGTTTCTGCAAGCAGCCTCCTGTGCAGATGGAGCCTGATTAGCATCCGCGCTTGCAGCAGTCCACTGCTCTAACCACATTTGGAAATCCAGCCACTGAGAGAAATGTGGGCTTGACATTCATTAACATTCTTTGGCTCCCTGGGAAATACACATAATAGGGTAAAATTGCCATTAAGGAGAGCAACACTTGAGGGAAATATATACTCAATAAAGACAGAGATTCTTCTCATCAACAGCTGAGGAAAAATCCAGTTGCCATAAAGGGTAAAAGAGACATCCTCTTAATATGAGTGAAGATGACCAGAGTTCAGCAGGTTTGTAGTTCTAATGAGTCCGATCTTCCTGCACTGGATGGCAACTGGCTTATTGGTATGCAGATGTTTCTCAGGCATATTTTGGTCTCAGCAGACCCTAGAAACAGCTTAATGATTTCTGTCCCCAGGGTTGTCTGTATTAACCTTAAGAAAAGGCACATACGGCAGGAAAACTCTTAGCACTGACATGGAACCCTTAAGTTAAAATGGTTTTGTTCCCTCGCCCTCCCTGAGTTGGAGGAATAATATTCTTTGGTATTCTCTTTTCTTGGAACTGGGGATTCTTAGTGGAATACAAAGTAACCTATGCCATAGATAATTCTGTTATTAGACCTAGGATTCACTTTTCCATCCCTAGGGTAATTTGATCTGATTCTTTGGTCTTCACAGTCCTTTGAATTCGAATGATGCTCTAGCAACACTGTAGGATTGTGTATTGTATATGCTGGAACTGATATATGTATACGTTGGGAAGACTGTCCAAAGAGCAGCAGTAACAGGGGTTTAAAACAACCTACATTTAAAAATTCTCTTTGAGGAGACTTGAAATGATCTGTGAGTTCATTCTTTACTATTGACATGGACTCAGGTGCAGGTTCATGACACAAAACTTTAAAACCCATTTTTATTTTGTCCTCTCTTGACCAACGGAACGCTCCATTTGGTAGTTCTTGCAACTACTGTCCTTGACAATCGGCAGGGAGGAACAGGGCTCCTTGCTGAGTCTGTGTCTTGCATAAAATTATTGATGTATTGAATAAGTTATCTAAAGCAGCAGGTTTCTTAATGTCAAGTTGAGTAGTTTTAAATTCCTGCCTGGAATGTAACACCAATTTGAGCACCTACTATTTTGATTGTTTTATCTCCAAATGGCCTTAATTTGATGTTAGGCATCTGTACTGCATTTCAATTTTGTTGGAAGCAGCATCCTGTGCTCCTTATTAATAACAAGAATACCTTGTGTTTGCATAGCAGTTTATAATTTGTGATACGTTTTTACATATATTTCATAACTTAATCCTCACAATGTGCCTATGTGAAGGGTGGTTTTACCCTCATTTTGTTAGGTGAGGAAACTGAGGCTCAGGGAATATATTGATGATGTCTTCACAGTGATTTATTTAGCAAAGAAAGAGTTGAAGTTACAAGCCCTTTGTAGAATATGAGCTCCCACTTTTTGTTGCAGTTCTTTTGCTATAAACATTAATTTGTTTATGCAAAATCAGAGATATTGCCTTAAATATCCACAGCTAGATTTGGCTGCAGTGAGCAGAGTTTTGTATGTCTGCTGAACATTAAAATATACTGAGGCAGTAAGAAGCTTTTTTTTCTAGATAATTTTCACAAGGAAGGTTTTCTCAGTGGGCTCTAATGCTAATGCTCTTCTGAGACTGGGGTGCCTCAGTACTCAAATGCTCACACTGCATCATTCTCCTTGGAGATTTGGTGATGTTAAGAATGTGTTTCATTCTCCTCAGGTCCAATGACATGCCTTGCTTCTGTAGTGAAAAATAATAAACATCAAAATATTGCAGTGCTATTTCAACTTTTTAACGTTAACTTACAAACAAAACATTAAATATTAAATTATAGTTACAGAACAGAATGTGAATGCTATAAACCCTGCGATGTGAAAGTAATGGTCAAGTTGACAGAAGTCAGGAGGTGGAAATAGATGGTAGGCAGGAGATATGATGTAGGGTGGGGCTCTCATTTCTTCATCTAACATAATGGACAGTCAAGAGAGAAAATTAGAAGCTAATGGAATAACATATGAAGGCTTAGAAATCTTATTTAAAGTTATAAAGTTAAACAGTAGAAAAACTAAAAATAGCACTAATAACACCTATTGGGGAGGGAAAGGGAGAAAATATATTTAAGGTAACTTTCTCAGCTTTTGTATCACTGAGTCAAAAAGTTAATATCTATAATTGAGAAGTCATGAAAGAGACATTGGACATATTTATGACCACCAATGACTAAACTGTGACTCCAAAGGGTAGTGAAACTCAGAATGGGGAGTAGGACAGAAAACTTTCCTTTTTTGCATAATATTCTGTATAATTTGATTTTTAAATAATGGACATTAATGCATTTTAAATTTTAATCAATGGGGACTTTGCTATTTCATTTCTGCCATAGACTGGTTGGTATATCTGCGTGAAAACTCCATGACTGTCTGAGCTGACAGATGGACAAGGCAGGCCAGACTGTGAATAGACTGGGGATTTGTGACTGAACCCTACATGGGCTGACTGGCTGAGCCAGCAGACTCAGCAGAGACCCCAGTCATTAGATGCTGCCTGAGCCATGCGGTAGCAACAATATGACACATCCGCAGCCTGGACCAGGTGTCAGTAGAACACCTGTTAGTTGTGATTTCGCCAATAACTTGTTGTGTTACTGGGCAAGTTTGAGGCCTCAGTCTCCTCCTCAATAAAAAGTAGGGGTTCAATTCTAGACTTCCTCTAACTTTGACTTTCTGTTTTTCTATTATTCTCCTTGTTTTTATTTGAAAGATGTGTATAGTTATAAATCTTTTGAACCTGGAATCACAACCCTGGCTACATGACCTAAGAGGCTACTTCAGAATAATATGTTCTCTCTAGAAACGATCTTTGTGTTATCCAACAGCCATCAATCATGGTTATGTCCTGAGTACTGTTAATCTGACTTAAGAATGTGTTAGTTTATCACTAATAGATTTCTTAATTAAATTACTGAAATGGTTCAAAAGAGTTCAAGCTTTTGGGAATAGGATTTAAAGCACATTCTCTTCCATCAATTTTTACAATTTGATCTACTTGTTACTGATTTAAGGTGTTTTCTGAATGTTTTGTCAAATTTCCTTAAAGCAAGTAGAAAGTTAAACTTTACAGAGAGCTCAGTTTCATTGCTTGTTCATATGTGGCAAAGTAGCTTTGCTTTACCCTGTATTTGAATTGATCCAGTCACATTTTGCACTAACTTTTTTCTTGTCATCAGTTGAGATTTTCAGTAATAAATTTAATACACAAGAAGGTGAAAAATGAGTTAACATTTTTCCATGTTTCTTTGCTTCTCGGTAATCAAGTAATCAAGTCTTAGATCAATTCTTTGAGAGTTTGCATTAAGGTGAGGAAAGTCAAGCCCAGTGAGAAAGATGTGATGTATTTCAGGAGACTTATTTTCCCCTAAGTTTATTGGAATTTTTGAAGTTTTGTTAGATTTGCACAGTTGCTTACTGCCGTGACTTGGGAGATAGAAGCTGGCCAGAGTACCTTTCCAGATAATAAAAGACTGCATTGCTTGGGTTTTTGACTGCTACTCAGGTTGCTGAAAACTGTCCTGCTCATTTGCTGAGTGACGCTGGTTTCATTCCAGCAATTCTAGTTGAATGGGTATTGATGTGTACATCATTTAACTGCTGTTTTCTTGGTGTTTTGTCTCCCTTGATACTTAGCTTCCCAGAGAGCCAACTCCTAGTAGATCTTCAGACTGAAATGTCAGCTGGGGCCAGAGTACGAGAAGCCTACTGGAAAGCCCTAAACCATTCAGAATACGGGGATGAAGAGGACAAAGGTCAGGTTAGAGGAGGTGGACCAAGATTGAAAACTGGTTCTACAGGGAACAGGAGTGGAAAATGGATTAAGGTGAAGGAAGGGGATAAGAACCAGTACAAATAACTGTGTGCTAAGCCATTTATATACAGTAACACTCACAATGACACTCTAAGGTAGATACTCAAAGTGCTAAACCTAGATCTTGGGAGGGTAATTTGCCCAAGATCACACAGTTAAGTATTGAAGTCAATATTTGAACTCACTTCTGTCTGAATCCAAAGCTCTTACTCAATTCTATTTTATCAGTCTGCCTTGCACTGGAGACAGGCAACTGTGTGTTTAATAAAACACTCCTGTGTACTGAGATGCATGTTGCAAATATTAGCTGTTTTTTTTTTTCCCAAAGACACGCAATCTCACTCATGCTTACATAGCTGCCTGTACAACTTGCAGCATCAAGCCTCCATTTTCAAGCAAGAAAAATGATCTGGGTTGGAATGCCTGGATGGGACTGTGAAGTGGGGTGAGGAGGGATAACTTCAATTGCCTTCTACCCCATTACAAAACTTATCTTTATAGCACAAGAAATACTTGCTTCTCTGGAGACGAAGGATGCTTTGTTCCTATTTTCTTCTTCATTTTAAAAATGAAATGAAAATATCCCATTAAAGGGAAGTTCTTTATTTCAAATGTTGAATGCCATGGTACTTAATTTCAGCTTGTTAAATTTAGGGTCTTGAAACAAAATCCTATGCATAAATGTTCTCTGGGCCCATGGCATTTCCATTTGATTGTGAATTGGATTAATTTTTATTTATCTTAAGCTCTTGCCTCTCATTCCTTTTTGTTTTGAGATACTTAAACAAATGTTGACAGTTATGGTTGGCTTAATAAGCTGCCTCAGTTATGTAAATGATTTATGTTAGTTATGTTATTGCTAGTTGAAGATAGCTTTAAGTTTTCTGGCATATTTTTAGGACTTACTAGTAAAGCATTCCTGATACCTTTTAACATTCTTTTGCTTCTTCAGGCATCAAGTTGACCTTTTTTCTAGCTCCCTTTAGCCCTACACTTCCTTTTTGAATCTACTGTTTGCTTGACATGAAAAATGAACTTACACAATTATAGACCCAGTGGCCTTTTCTTAGTCCTCATTCTTCTTAGCCCGCTCTGCTGCAGTTGACACTACTGCCTCCTCCTTTTTCTGGAAATGTCTTTCTCGTTTGGCTTCCATGCCACTCTATTTCCTGGTTCTTTCTCTCCCCTCTGACTTTACTTTCTGCTTTTCATCCTCTCTACAATCTTGACTATAGACTAATGCTTTCCAGTGCTGAAAGTGATGATAATTGTGTGGCACATGGGGGTTCCGAGATGAGGCTGCCCAATTCTGAAGGTGATGGGAGTGTGGTCTGAGGATATCGGTCTCTTGGCACACCTGTAACCCAATGGGGGCACGTCCATGTGCTTCTGCATACTGATTGGGAGTTTTGTTATATGCATTGTAGGGAGCTGAGTTACCTCCAGATCATAGTAAATACAGGATAAGAAAATCAAGATATAGGCAAACAGTGGGAAAAAACATGATGAAGCACTAGCGATCATAACAGCAGAAAGTCCATAAAGTTTAAAGAGAAGTCAGGGAAAAAGCATTCAGTAGATGCAAGAAACAGCAAAGATTCAAACACAGGAGTTCTAACAAGGGCTTAGGAACATCTGTGACAGTGGTCAGAAATCAGAAACAGAAATTAATAACCCAGACTTTCATTTGAACTTGGCTGGAGCCCAGGTGGATATCAAGATATGGATGAGCACCAGAAATCAGAGCACAGGTGACTGTTCCTTAAGAATGGGCCATCTACAGGTGTCTGTGATGACTGTGCTGATCTGTGAGAGCAGGCATGATAGACAATGGAGTGAAGAGCTTAGAATGCAGGTGAGATTCATTCCAAGTAAACCAAACTCAAGATGATTGGCTGCAGCTAGGCCAGGCAGCTTCTTTGTCATCACATTACCTCTTGGGGACATTATTCACTTCCAAGTCTACAGTGATGGTTTTCTGTCCTGTCTTTTTATACAAACTTTGGTTGGCTAGAAACTGAACTAGAGATCTTGTCGCCTCAAGTTCCAAGAGCCAAATACGTTTCATGTCTGAGTGCTAGTTCCACTTTCTACTTCTTGGTCTCTTCATCAATCTCCTAGGCTCAAAGTCTTGTAGACATCGTTGACTTGTGTCTCTTTGGTTCCCCATCATCATTCAGTCATTTTCTAGAGAATGTCTCACATTGATCTTCTTCTTTTCCCTAGTTCAGACCCATCTCTCTTATGTCCAAGTCTCTTTATACCTTCTTCCTCTGTGGTCTCACTGCCTCTGGTTCCATTTTTCTTTGAAGCATCCTACGCTGACTAGTGTTTGGGAAACTCAGATTTCATTATCTCATTCCTTTGCTCACAAGTGGATTCAGGGATTGCCCGTGTCTCCTTTTTAATTAAAAACATCTTTGGGCGGGGCGCAGTGGCTCTCGCCTGTAGTCCCAGCACTTTGGGAGGCCAAGGTAGGCAGATCATCTGAAGTCAGGAGTTCAAGACCAGCCTGCCAACATGGTGAAACCCTGGCTCTACTAAAAAAATACAAAAATTAGCCGGCTGTGGTAGTGCACACTTGTAATCCCAGCTACTCAGGAGATCGAGGCAGGAGAATCGCTTGAACCTTGGAGGCAGGGGTTGCAGTGAGCCGAGAACACGCCACTGCACTCTGGCCTGGGCAATGAGCCAAGAACATGCTACTGCACTCTGGCCTGAGCAACACGAGTGAAACTCTGTCTCTGAAAAAAAAACAAAAAACAAAAACAAAAAAAACCTGAAAAAAACCACCTTTGACTATTTTAGGCCTTGCTAATCCAGCCCTATAAAACCTACTAAGCCACGATGTAGCTCAGTCTTTTCACTGGCTTGTGGGTGCATGCACTTATTCTCTCAGATCTCACTTGCTTTTTTACTCACCAACTCACTGACCCACCAGAAGAAAGGCCCCTCAAAGGAGTCTACGTCCTAATCCTCAGGACCTGTGAGTATGAATGTTACATGGCAGGTGGAAATTAAGGTTGCTAATCAGTTGATCTTGAGATGATGAGATTAGCCTTATTGATCCAGGTGGGCCTGACATAATCACAAGGGTTCTTAAAAGTGGAAGAGGGAGGCTGAAGAGAATCGGAGATGTGAGCACAGAAACAGGGTCAGAAGAATGAGATGTGAGAAGGACTTGCTTTGCAGAAGAGAGTCACCAGCCAAGGAGTTCTGGCAGCCTCTAGAAGCTGGGTAAGAAACAGATGCACCTTAGAGCTACAGAAAAGAATGAAGCCCTGCCAACACCTTGGTTTTAGCTTGTGGATTGATTTTAGACTTCTGGATCACAGAACTGCAAAATAATGTTTGTGTTGTTTTAAGCCACAGAATATATGATAATTTGTTACAGCAGCAGTAGGAAGTCAATACACCAGTCACCTCCAAAATAGTTACAGAGGCACTCCTTAGGAGCTAGGTGCCCCGCTACCCTCACAGTTGGAGGAATTCACAGTGGGAGACAAGGAGGGAGAGACTCCTATTGACCTAATTCCTGTTCAGTTTGATTCATTCATCCACTTGCTTAACAAATATGGAGTAAGTGCCTATTATGTGCCAGGCACTGTTCTAGGCACTGAAAACAGGTAAAATCCTCACCATTCTGGAAGTTACAAACTAATTGGAAGGCACACACTAAACATAAAAAAGTATAAAAATGTCAGTGGTAGTTAAATGTTATGAGGAAAAAAAGAGGTTTTCAAGACTAAGATGGAAGGAAGTAGCTACTTTTGGATAGGGTGGTAAAGAAAGGCCTCTCTGAAGAATTAATATTTCAAAAATGTGGACGAATAGCTCTAATTGCAAACACATTAAATTTCTGCTATTCATATGTGCTTTACAAATTTTATAAGTGATATGGTTATAAAATCATATTTTATATGATTTGGTGTCCCCATCCAAATCTCGTCTTGAATTGTAATCCCCATAATCCCCATGTGTCAAGGGAGAGACCATGTGGAGGTAATTGAATCATGGGGGTGGTTTTCCCCATACTGTTCTTCTTATAGTGAATTCTCACAAGATCTGATGGTTTTATAAGGGGCTCTTCACCCTTCACTCTGCACTTCTCCTTCCTGTGAAGATGGTACCTTGCTTCCCTTCACCTTCCGCCATGATTGTGAGTTTCCTGAGGCCTCTACAGCCGTGCTGAACTGGGAGTCAATTCAACCTCTTTCCTTTATAATTAGTCAGTCTCTGGCAGTTCTTTATAGCAGTGTGAAAATGGACTGATACAATGAGCTTCGTCACTTTAGTTGAGCTGATAATCTTAATTTGGGGCATGTTGGATGAAGGATCCTAGTTTTTTTCCATCTCCTGCTATGACCAGAGACATTTGTGGAGTTTGATTTAGAATGCTGCCATTTAATCTTATTACTTCTAGCTGAAAGTGTTCCCTGTGTGGCTTTCTCTTCAATATCTTTGTCAGTGTCTTTAACAGATTATGAGAAGACCTTCATTTTCAACCCCATTCTTCCTACAGTGACCAGAGTAGATGGGTAACTAAGGAATTACCCTACATAACTTAATTCCATTTCTTGTTTTGACCCATTGTTAAAAGAGCCGCGAGCAGATGAATTTTTTTGTACATGGCTAATAATGACATTATTGTGAATTTCTTAAAGTTGGTCTTCTGGACAAACATGTTATGATGAAATATGTAAGGGACACAGATGGCTTTTATTAAAATTGGTTTTTATAGTTAAAAGACCTTTTAGAGAAGGAGAGGGGTTGACTGCAGAATTATCTATGCTGTATTGACTTTATGGCACCCTGAGGTACCCTTCAAATGCAAATGTGGGTGTTTATTAAGCAGAAACAGTTTCAAAACTATTGTGTTCTGACATGTTAATGCAGGTAAAAATGTGAAAGCTTCCTTTTATTATTTTTTTAATATTACTTTCTTGGGGAGGATACTGGCTGAAGAATCTATATGTAAGAAAATGCAAGAAAATCACTTTAGGAAATGTATTCATGTTTAAAAGTAGGGATTATCTTTGCGCCCCTGGGTAGGCTGGTATAGGAGTACATTACACTCCCCCTGTTCTCCCATACACACCCAGGGTGCAGGCATGTATTTTAGAAAGCATCTATTTTGATAACTGAAGATGTTGTGCAATGGGTAGAACAACCGACTGACCATGTGTGTAATCAATTATCTCTTCCCAATGCACATAGCAAATATTTATAGAACCAGAGGAACTTCAACTCTAATTATCCCTGCTTTTTATTTTCATTGTTACTGCTTCACACGGATACAACAATGTTTTAACTAGACCTAGGCAAACCACTTGGTCATTGGTTTCATATGTACTTTTAACCTGTTTCAGCATGCATACAGTTAAATAGATATAATCCCTGACATTTGCTAGTTTACAACAAAAGCAATGCTGAGGTAAACAGAAACTATTAGGGGCATATATGAGTGGCTTGAAAATTCATTTATTTTCTCTTGCTGCTTTTAGAATTCTTTATATTTGACCTTTGGGGGTTTGATTATTAGATGCTTTGAGGTAGTCTTCTTTGGGTTAAATATGCTTGGTATTCTATAACTTTCTTGTACTTGAATGTTAATATCTTTCACTAGGTTTGGGACATTCTCTGTTATCATTGCTTTGAATAAGCTTTCTTCCCTATCTCTTTCTCTACCTCCCCTTTAAGTCCAATAACTCTTATATTTGTCTTTTTTTCAGGCTATTTTCTAGATTTTTTTGGCATGGTTCATTTTTTAAATTCTTTTTTCTTTTGTTTCTTCTCACTATGTATTTTCAAATAGCCTGTCTTCAAGCTCACTAATTCTTTCGTCTACTTGATTAATTCTGCTCTTGACTCTGATGCATTCTTCAGTATGTCAATTGCATTTTTCAACTCCAGAATTTCTGCTTGACTCCTTTTAATTATTTCAATCTCTTCATTAAATTTATCTGATAGAATTCTGAATTCCTTCTCTGTGTTATCTTGAATTTCTTTTGAGTTCCATCAAAACAGCAATTTTGAATTCTCTGAAAGGTCACATATCTCTTTTTTCAGGATTGGTATCTGGTGCTTTATTTAGTTTGGTGAAGTCATGTTTTCGTGGATAATCTTGATGCTTGTAGATGTTCATCAGTGTCTGGGCACTGAAGAGTCAGGTTTTTATCGTAGTTGTCACATTCTGGGCTTGTGACTGTGCTTCTTGAGAAGGCTTCCAGGTGTTCAAAGGGACATGGGCCCCAATCCCAATGTCACTGTGGTTTTTGTGGACTCGTAGAGGTACTGCCTTAGTGGTCTTGGATAAGATCTAGAAGAATTATCTGGATTACCAGGCAGAGACTCTTGTTCTTTTCCCTTACTTTTTCCCAAACAAAGTCTCTCTCTCAGTGCTGAGCCACCTGGAATAAGGGGTGTGCTGATGTAAGCACCCCTGGGGCCACCACAACTGGGACTGTGCTGGGTCACACCTGAAGCCAGTACAGCACTGGATCTTGCCCAGGACCTGCTGTACCTACTACCTGGCTTCCACCTATGTTCACGCAAGGCCTTAGTGCTCGAATCAGCAGGTGGCAAAGCCAGCCAAGTTTGTATCCTCCCCTTTAGGTCAGTGAGTTCCCCTAGGCCCCAGGTAGGTTCCGAGATGCTATCTGGGAGCCAGGGATTGGAATAAAAAAAACTTAGAAATTTGCCTAATGTTCTATTTTGTGACTAAGCTGGCACTCAGTGCACAATATTAAGTCCTTCCTGCTCTTCCTTTCTCTTTCCACAGGCAAGGGAGCCTCTCCCTATGGGCACCACTGCCACCAACCCATGGGAGGGGTTCTGTCAGGCCACTAGCAATATTCACTTAAAGCCCAAGCCTCTTTAGTCAGCTTGTGGTGCATACTGCCAGGCCTGGGACTCAGCTTTCACAGCAGTGGTCTTTCCTGTGGCCCAGTACAGGTCCAGAAATGCTGTCCAAGAGCCTAGGCCTAGACTCAGGGGTCCCAAGAGCCTGATTGTTGCTCTACCCCACTGTGGCCAAGCTGGTATCTAAGGTGCAAGAAAAGTCCCCTTTAGTTTTCCCTCTGCTTTTCTCAAACAGCACGAGTCTTTCACCATAGCCACCACAGCTGGGAATGTTCTGGGTCACACCTGTAGTCAGCATGTCTCAGAGCCCAAGGCCCATGGTGTACTCCCTGGGTATTCCTGATGGTTATTCCAGGTCCAAGGGCTCTTTAGTCAACAGGTAATGAATTCTGCCGAGACTGGGTCCTTCTCTTCAAGGCAGCAAGTTCCCTTCTGGCCCAGGGTGTGTTTAGAAGGGCCTCGGATGGGGACCTCGTGACTCTCATTGATGCCCTATCCTGCTGTGGCTGAGTTGGTATCCAAGATGCAAGACAAAATCCTCTTTACTCTTTGTTTCCCACCATGTAAGCAGAAGGAAGGAGTCACTTTCGTTGCTGCAAACTGCACTGCCTGGGGTTGGGGGAGTGATGGCACAAGCACTCACTCCTTCAGCCCTCAAGCTGATGTCTCCTTTGGTCGTGTGCCACCCTAGTCCTGTGGCTCTGAGCCTGACCCAGCACTAGGAGTTGCCAGGAATTGCAATCTCTGCCCTAGACTGCCTTTCATTTTACCAAGGACCCCAGAGTACTTTGGCCTGCCATTGCGAGGCTTGCTGAGAAACTTGAGTTCCTGCTGATGGGATGGGTGATTCACCTCTAGCTAGGACTGGTCCAGATGCTCCCTCCATGCATGGGCACTGACTGAGCCCCAGCACAGATTTACTCTCCACTATGAAAGGGCAGCACTGAGTTCAATATAAAGTCCCCCAGTTGCTGTGCTCTCTCTTCCAAGTAGCTAAGACTAGAGGTATGTGCTCATTTTTATTTTTTAATTTTTTTATAGAGATGGATTCTTGCTTTGTTGCTCAGGCTGGTCTTGAACTCCCTAGTCTCAAGCAATCCTCCTGCTTCAGCCTCCCAAAGTGCTGGGATTATGGGCATAAACTATATGTCTACCTTTCTCAAGCTATGTCTCCTGTCAATGGTGTTTGCTGTCCCCATCCTCCAAGACTTAGCCCAAATGCACTTCCTTCATAAAACCTTCCAGAATCCCCACAGCCAGAAATGACTTTTTAAAACTTCTCACTCCCATTACTCCTTTGTTTTCTTTGTAGGGTATTTAGCTCCTTATACTTTCTATCATTCATATACGGATAGGTCTTA
Organism: Colobus angolensis palliatus; assembly: GCF_000951035.1. Taxonomy (NCBI): domain Eukaryota; kingdom Metazoa; phylum Chordata; class Mammalia; order Primates; family Cercopithecidae; genus Colobus; species Colobus angolensis. Next base: position 5,173,782 of record NW_012115189.1, read on the forward strand.
TTTCCTCTACTTGATCATAAAACACTGCATGAGCAGTGCTCTGCACCAACTAATTCAATACTATACAAATAGTTGGTGCTCAATACATGCTTGTTTGAATGAATGAATTTTAACAGGTAAGATTTGAGATTCTCTATAAACTGCATAGGTTTGGCTTTCTTCCCAACTTGAAGCGAACTATTTTTTTACAGTTGCATTTGATTTTAAAAACAGAATTAGGGGACTATAAAAATAGCCTGCAATGAGTTATTCCAGCAGTCTCACTGTTTAAGAGTGGTAACGTTCCTTTTATGATGTCTTTCATTTACAGCATGGCCTTAGAGCCAGCTCTTTTTCAAAACACAATCCCATTATTACCGGTGCCTTTTGCCTCAAACAACTTCCCATAACATTAGAGGTATAATATTGCAAGAATAGCTTCTGACAGAGAGGTTTCTGGTTTGCAGTCGGGGGGATACAGGATGTCAAATTGCTCATCATTTCTGGATCTGAAGGGAAGTAGTTTAAAGATTTTATTTTACCTATGTGGTTCCAGCCAAACATGTCATGGAAAACATATTTCCCTATATAGGACAAGGAAATGGCTCAAATAATTCTCACACGTTGCTGAAATCCGAACATGAAATAGGATTGATTTCATTTCCTTTTATTTTTAGGATGATTCTAACAGAAAAAGAGCATGTAGGAAGAAATAAAAGGTTCCTATTCATATTGAGAGTTTGTTGTTGTTGAACTTTTAAAAAGAAATATGGGTATGAGCCCTTGAAGATTTCTAGGTCTGGATGCTGTGGGGCTTAGGGATGGATAAAGGAGAAGCTGGAGAGATGAGTAGGTGGAAATATCAAATGCAGTGAGGACTGGAGCCCAAAACTGGAAGAAAAGGCAAAGACTAGGTTTAGGGCCCTCCTACCTCTATCTGTCATCTAGGCCCCCTTGGCATCATTGTTTCCATTTAGACTGATTTATTCTCTACCTAGTTCTCTTGGGGTCAGCTTTCCTTTGTCTTCCAGGACAGGACTACCTCTTATCTGATAAATGAAATTGGGATAATTGGATGTTGTGAGAAAGCTAAATAAAACCTCAAGAACTCTGCTTCCTAGGTAAATGTGTGTGCATGCATGTGTGTGTGTGCACTTGCACGCACACACACATGCACACATGTGTTTTATGCTGCTGTTGAAGTAGCAGCAGGATTAGCTGGAAATAGAAGAGCTTGAGATTTAATCATACATTGATTTATGCTCTTATTCTGTCCTCACTTTATGTATGACTCTGGGCATATTAATGATCTTCTCAGCCCTGTTGCCCTTTGCCCCATCTGTAAGACTGGAAAGGTGTTTTAAGGATTCAATGCGATAGCAGGAAAGGACTGAGAACCATACCTGCCCTGTGCTGGGGCTCACCAAACACTGCTTCCTCCACTTCCCTCTGATTTTTTATACAAAAGCCTGCTGTCTCCTTCCCACTTTCTCTTGTTGAGTGGTCCAGCCTCTGGGAAGAAATGGTGCCTCCTTTCTTAGATGTCAGTAGGGGTACTGTTAACCTCTTAAGTCACACTGTACAAATAGCCAACTCTTCTCCACTTATATATGGCTCTTTAAAGGTAATGATTTCTGCACTTGGAAGGTAAAAAAAAAAAAATCACCAGGTACTTGGACTTATTGTTGGAAAACAATGTTTACGACGATAAAGCTGTATAAAAGTAAGTATATTTTGTATGTACAAAACATAAATGGATACTTCTTTATCATTAGCTTTCAATCTGCTATGTATATCCTTATAATGATAATATTGGGAATGATGCAGACATCTAAGAAGAAAGCAAAGAGGTATGTAAAATGAGTGACTAACTGATAAATGAGCCTTATCTATCGTTTGCAAAAGATGGACAGCAATTCAGCAATGGTAGTGATTGTAGCAGCACTTAGCTTCCATCCTATAATGTTTACTCAGAGAAAAGTCATGAAATCTTATCTCCTGTGCATGTAAAGAGACTTAAAATAATAAGCTTCAGGTTCTGGGATAGCCTCAGCCACTTCCTTCTTATGGGAGGTGGACAAAGCACTTCATCCTTGTGGGTCTGTACTTCTTCATTTTCTGAATTTTTTCAGCTTCTGGGTTCAGATAGTGAGAATTTAGTTCAAATGTGAAGAGGTACCATAATAAAACAAATATGAACTGTTGTATAACACTCAGGCTAGTTTCCCCAATTTAATTATAACCAGTTTTATGTCCCCCAGCCCATGCAACTGCTACCTATTGTGGGCACCTCGAGTCACCCTTGTGGCTCCCTCTGCCTACATTCCTTATCTACCCTGCATCATTGTTCTGTGAGGCCACTCCTGGCCCAGGTCTGCTGGGCCTTTCAAAGGAATGTGAATCTAATTATAACTCTTCTCCAAAGGGATGGGACCTGGGGCACATGTTGTCCTACAGGAGTGAGAACCCAGATCTTAGACACACCAAGGACATATTTACCCTGAGTAGGAGAAAAGCCTTCCGTGTTTCACAGTAAGTCATCCTCCCAGGGGTGATCTAAGGACTCATGGCTCTTTCATGTATTAATACAGCAACAAACAAAACAGAGAAAATTATTCAGGAACTAATTCAGATAGTTAAGGCTTGTGTTCAGCTATCAAATGTAAGGTACTAATTCATGTCTTATAGCACATAATTCCAATCAGCTTTTTCATTTGGTTTTTAAATTTGCATTTTTGAAGTTTGGGTAGAAGTTTTCTGTAATGGAGTAGTTGAGTAGAAGGACACATTCTTCCCCGCCAACCTACATAAATGCTTTTAAAGTATACTGAAATAATTTTGATTTTGAAATTTATCTTGAAACATATAGTGGGATATCCATGGACGGGGGAATGTGAAGTTAGAGTGGTGGGCAGGAGCTGAAGCTCAAGCAGCCCACACCATATTGGATCTCTGTAAAGAATGGAACTGGGCATGTCTGAGGGAGTGCAATACTAGAGCAAATACAAAACACCATGATAGATCAAGAATGAGACTGCCAAAGAAAGGAAAAATTTTCTTTCTGCTCTCTGGACAAGCGACTTCTCGTTTTCATTTTGCATCCTTCCTGCAAATTACATAGTGTGCATTGTGCTAGTGTTTGGGAATATTAGAATTTGTGGATCTAGCAACAAATTGACCTTTCTATGGGGCTGTCTTTCCCCATTCATAATTTTATGCTACAATGAGCATTTTATAATTTCCATGCGTATTTTAAGATGAAGTTTTGGTAGCCATTTGAGATCACCTTATGGGGCCAAGTGCCTTTGCAATAATTTAGTTCATCTGAATGTATCAAAGCCTGATGAAATTTGGACATATTTTACAAAATCCTGCTATTTCAGAGATGTGTGTAGCTCAGACATAGGGATCAAAGTGACTTGTTCAAAGCTAGCAATAAGGGACTGTTCTTGTTCCTACTCTTAGTTCAAGCAGGGCTCATGCACTATTTTATGTTTCAAGACAAAAATAAAATCAGTACTAGGAAATTTAAAACCACCCCACCGAGCACATTTATCATGTGTTTCTCATACTCCTCACCCTCCTCCTCACCATCCCCCTGATGAGGTGTTCAAGGATTAATGAACTAGTGTTGGGAAATTATTTATACTTTCTTGTATAAAAGTACCATAAAGAACAATGCATATAGTTTCCATTTAGTGTCAGCAAACTAAGCTTTTAGGAACATAAAGCATGTCTAATACATAGTTTTCTACTTCTTAAGGGAGAGTTCAGAGAAGAAATAATTTATTGAACTAAATATCTTTGGTCGTATTTTCCATACTTGTTTTATATCCCAAAGTACTGTATCAAAATATAGCTTCCTTCACCTTAGACCTCTGTGGGGAGAGGTGTATGTGAATTATAGCACATTTCACAGCCAGAAATGGGGAACAGTGCATGTGGCCTCATTCTTGACCTCATCTCAAAGTCCATTACAGACATTTCTTGAGACTGTTCATTCTAGAAATAAAAAGGGTGAGACTGAACTTTGATTCCAGAGGATGAGTGTATTCCTGAAGTTTTTCTTTTCTTTTTCTTTTTCTTTTCAGTTGTTGCTTTTTCAGATTCATACTAAAAGGAACTTTTTTTGTTTATTAGATCCCTTTTACTTACTAATCCACAATTTTGGTGTGTTATTAGCGTTGTTGACTTAGTAGTAAGCAGTTATATTCTGGGGTACTATGATACTTAAAAGGATTTAAACATTGCTTGTTTAAAATAATCCCCTCCTTTTAGGGAGGTTGGCACACTACACTGTCTGTCCATTATACTTCAGGGTAAATGATTTACTACATTCTTTTCAAAGAATATGTTTAATGGAGAGGTGGGAGTGTTTCCTGGAAGAATACTAGATATGACTATACTAAAGGGAGAGAAAATAACAAAAGGGGAATAGAAACAAGCAAGACAAATAAAAACCCAGGTCACAGTTTTTTAAGCAGAAGTTGCCCATTCCACAGCATTGCCTAAACTTTCAAGATTATTGAACACTTCTGTTGTTCCTTGATATGGTTAAGATCTGTGTCCCACCCAAATCTTATCTTGAATTGTTATCCCCATAATCCCCATGTGTCAACAGACCAGGTGGAGGTGATTGGATCATGGGGGTGCTTTCCCCCATGCTGTTCTTGTGGTAGTGAGTGAGTTCTCATGAGATCTGAAGAGGCTCTTCTTCCTTCACTCTGCCACTCTTCACCTTCCTGTTGCCTTGTGAAGAAGGTGCTTTGCTATCCCTTCACCTTCTGCCATGATTGTAAATTTTCTGAGGCCTCCCTGGCCATGCTGAACTGTCAGTCAATTAAAACCCTTTTCTTTATAAATTACACAGTCTTAGGCAGTTCTTTATAGCAGTATTGAAATGAACTTATAATGTAAATTGACACCACAGAGAGTGGGGTGCTGCTATAAAGATACCCAAAGATGTGGAAATGACTTTGGAACTAGGTAACAGACAGAGGTTGGAACAGTTTGGAGGGAAGGCTCAGAAGAAGACAGGAGATGTGGGAAGGTTTGGAGTTTCCTAGAGACTTGTTGAATGGCTTTGGCCAAATGCTATTAATGATATGGAAAATGAAGTCCAGGCAGAGGTGATCTCAGATGGAGATGAGGAACTTCTTGGGAACTGGAGCAAAGGTTGCTCTTGCTATGCTTTAGCAAAGAGACTGGGAGCATTTTGTCCCTGCCCGGGAGACCTGTGGAACTTTGAACTTGAGAGAGATGATCTGAAGTTGGAACTTATGTTTAAAAGGGAAGCAGAGCATAAAAGCTTGGCAAATTTGCAGCCTGAGCATGCAATAGAAAAGAAAAGTCCATTTTCTGAGGAGAAATTCAAGCTGGCTACAGAACTTAGCATAAGTAACAAGGAGCCAAATGTTAATCACCAAGACAATGGGGAAAATGTCTCCAGGGCATATTAGTGGCCATTATGGCAGCCCCTCCCATCAAAAGCTGGGAGGCCTAGAAGGAAAAATAGTTTGTTAGGCTGGGCCCAGGGCCTTACTGGTTTGTGCAGCCTTGAGATGCAGTGCCCTGTGTCGCAGTTGTGGCTAAAAGGGGCCAATGTACCTCTCAGGCCATTGCTTCTGAGGGTACAAGGCCCAAACCTTGGCAGCTTACATGTGGTGTTGGGCCTGTGGGTGCACAGAAGTCAAGAACTGAGGTTTGGGAACCTTTGCCTTGATTTCAGTGGTTGTATGGAAATGCCTGGATGTCCAGGCAGAAGTTTGCTGCAGGTGTGGAACCCCTTGTGGAGAACCTCTGTTAGAGCAATGCAGAAGGGAAATGTGGGGTTGGAGCCCCTGACAGAATCCCCACTGGGGCACCACCTAGTGGAGCTGTGAGAAGAGGGTCATTGTCCTCCATACCCCAGAATGGTAGACCCACCAACAGCCTGTACTGTGCATCCGGAAAAGCTGCAGACACTCAATAGCAGCCCATGAAAGCAGCCACGAGGAGGGCTGTACCCTGCAAAACCACATGGGTGGAGCTTCCCAAGGCCATGGGAACTCACCTATTGCATCAGTGTGACCTGGATGTGAGACATGGAGTCAAAGGAGATTATTTTGGAACTTTAAGGTTTAATGATTGCCCTATTGAACTTTGGACTTGCATGGGCCTGTAGCCCTTCATTTTGGCTAATTTATCCCATTTGGAATGGGTATTTACCCAATGCCTGTACCCCCATTGTATCTAGGAAGTAACCAACTTGCTTTTGATTTTACAAGTGCATAAGCAGAAGGGACTTGCCTTATCTCAGATGAGACTTTGGACTTGGACTTTTGGGTTAATGCTGGAATGAATTAAGACTTTGGGGACCTATTGGGAAGGCATAATTGTGTTTTGAAATGTGAAAGGGACATGAGATTTGGGAGGGGTCAGGGTGGAATGATATGGTTAGGATTTGTGTCCTCTCCTAAATTTCATCTTGAAATGTAATCCCCATAACCCCGATAACTCACATGTGTCAAGGCAGAGACCAGGCGGAGGTGATTAGATCATGGAGGTGGTCTCCCCCATGCTGTACTCATGATAGTGAGTGAGTTCTCATGAGAAATGATGGTTTTATAAGGGGCTCTTCTCCCTTCACTCTGCACTCTTCTCCTTCCTGTTGCCTTGTAAAGAACGTGCCTTGCTTCCCCTTCACCTTCCACCATGATTGTAAATTTCCTGAGGTCTCCCAGTCATGCTGAACTGTGAGTCAATTAAACCTCTTTCCTTTATAAATTACCCAGTCTCAGGCAGTTCTTCATAGCAGTGTGAAAACAGACTAATACACTCCTATCTGGTTTTAAAAGCTTGTTTCAAAGTGATTTTCAAAGAGAGATTTAAGGCAGAAGTGGTTGACTCATGGGCATCTGTCTATAGAGTGCAAAGAGCCACTTACTAAGTTAACAGCAAAAATGGTAAAAGCAGAGTCTCTTCCTATATTACCATGAATAACCACCATTGTATGTCTCTCCTATCATATTGTAGATATGGATTGCTGTATGTAACTTCCGTAATTCATCAAACAACTTCAACCTCTAAAAGAAACATGGGAACTAAGGTGCCACAAGTCCACCAGCATAAGCATTTTCCTGTCATCTGAAAGAATGATGCCTTACTAATGATGCTGAGAGTCCACATGGGGAAGACACTCAGGAGGTCCATTACAAAGTTTTCCCCACTTAAAAAGAATATTGTTTTGCTGTAATGCCATAACATGATTTATTTTAGAATGTTTTTCTTTAAACTGTGAGCCTTTATCAGCTTGAGAGAAATGTGTTAGGCACAACCTCCCTGGAAGTACTAAAAACATCTGTGATCCAAGTCTATAGTAGTTGAGGGATTAAACTTGTGATCAGATTCCTTAGACGATGGTTTCTTTTCCTGCTGTTACAATTTCTGTTGACTTTGGCTTTCTTGTGTACCAGGAAAAGTAAATTGGAATGGAGCAGACAATTAAGAACTGGATGTCTAAATCCTTGTTCACATCCTTATAAATTTCTCATAAATTACAATATACTCCCTTATAAATATTTTTCTCATAAAGATTCCTTTAGAAATCTAACCACAAACTTTTCTTTATTAATAATTTACCTCAGGTTTACCATCTAGAAGACTGGGCTAAGTGACACCCAAAGGTCCTTTCAGGCTTAATCTTTCTGACTCAAGTATTCTACAATCGCACAGGGCTTCCTGGATTGTTAACCTGCAATTCTGTTTAAATGTTGACAGAAAATATGTTAGAAAATGGTTCCAATTTTAAAGAAGAAAACTCCATTTCATAGGGAAAAAAAGATTAGAAACATCCAGACTTATTTCTGCATGCTTACTTTGTTTTCTTTTGCCCCACAGAAAGGTAAATTGAAATTAGATTGTGCTTTTCTATAAAACTGTAATTTATAACAGGCTTAAAAGTTTCAAAAATATAATCATTTTTCCAGTGTTTCTGTGTTATATTTGATAACTCTGGTTGACTAAGTTGCAATTTACCTCCCTAATATCTACCCTGGAATTCTTGGCCACAGATATCTTGGGGAAGGAATAATGAAAAAATTATATAGGCCTTCCACAGGCCAGTATTTTCAAACTTCTTGGCCAATAAATTCCATGAGCTCCATCTTCCTTATTGAGTATAAAAGTGGCTGTAGACTATGGAAATGAAATAAAGGCCAAAATAAATTTTTCGGTAAATAACCTAAGAAATATTCCAGAAACTGCATGTATTCATATAGTATTCTCTAGGCAGAAACATAAAGTGAGCACAATATATTTGTGAGGGAAAGAACAACAGGGACTTAAGATGGAGACTGCGAATTATGAGAACATTGTATAAGAATCAGTGGCATAAAAAATAAATTATAGAAGTATGATGTCAAAACATTTTCACAGGAAGACCCTTAGACAATACAAATAAAATACTCCAAAAACATAAATCAGAATTAGTATTTGTAATAAAGAAATGCCTCAAAATGTAGCTTTTTCCAATTTAATCAGTAACACAGAAACAATTCACTAATCATTACGTAATGGGCACATTGCATGGCTGTGTCTCTTATACTCAAAGCAGTCTTACTTTCTGGTGGTTCAGAGTGGTGGTCACAGCTTTCCTACCATGATTTATGACATAGTAAAATGGGGAAGTTACTGGACTGTTTCATGAATGGCTATGAATTTATGAGAGATTAAATTTAGTTCTTCCCAATTAAGTTAACAGGGAAAGAGAAAATGTGTTTTGAAAGTGGTAGTATATTATATATAATATACCACTTTAAAGCATAGCAACTTCTCTGTATTCATATTTCAGAAACCTGGAATGATAAACAGTGAAGGTGTTATTTTTCTAATCTAACTTCTGGGAAAATCTAAGCTGATGCTTTATGAAAGTGCTAAAAGTCAGAAAACTAATTAGAAGAAGATCAATACTGAAATCTGTTTTCAGATCTAAGTATGTTCCTTATTCCATATCAAATTCTAAAAGGAAAAACTATCATCATAACAGTTTCTCATTTTTTATCACATAGAAAGGTTTAAGGGTAGTTGGCTAAAATCTAACTGTATCTGTATGTGAGGAAAACAAAGTAAGCAAAGAAACATTAGAAAATAAATAAGCAAAAGCAGTGTAAGGGACTACCATTAAAAGAGGATTGAAATCAATATTAACTTGCATTGAATTTAGAGCAAAACCATTACATAACATGAAAAAGGGTATTTTATAAAGTTAGTTCACAGTGAAGATTTATGTACTAAGTAACATAGCATGAAAATTAATAAAACACAAATGACCAGAAGTTCAAAGAGTAATATACAGAAACATTCATAGTAGGAAATATTGATTCACTGCTCTTGCTTCATAACTGATGAAGTAGACAAAAAGTCTGGAGAAGAAGACCTGAGTATCATAATGAATAGGATAGGATAGGTCTAATTAATAGATATTAAGCACTAAATGTACAAGAGGAAAACAAATTTTTTTTTTAAATGCTCAGGGAATATCAACAGAAATTTAAAGTTTTAGGTGATAATACATTTTAAAAACTAGTAATAACTCACATAACTGCTTCTGGCAGTATGGCAGACAAGACATTCTATTAAGACTTGCATTAACATAAAACACTCAGATACTGACTAAATGACAACAAATATAATTTAAGATGTATTGCTAAGCTTACAAGAGAGTTAAGAATATCTGTGAACACTGGCAATATTGAAGAAAAGCTAAAACTATACAGATAGTTTAACACTGATGCACAAGATGTTGCTGTCTTAGGGGGCAAAAGCCAATACTAAGAAACCAGAATTTCCAAAATTAGTAGTCTCCTAGAGTGAGAAGAGACTAAGTCTTGGGCCCAGACAAATGGGTAGGGGTTGTTGAGACCACTTGAGACACACATAGAAGGCTAGGACACATGAGGGACCTATAGGTCTATGAAATGATGGGCAATACAGTATTTTCCAATCTGTGAAGGAACGTGACCAAGAAACCTATTCTGACTGAGAATTCAAGTTGGGGCTTTGAATTTATGCTACCTCAAAGACAAGAGAATCTATACTTGGGGAAATTTAACAGCATGGCTGCAGTGTGGTAATATCCCAGCCTACCAAGAAGAAGCAAATGTGAATCTTCCTCAACGAAAAATATTCTGAGTTCAGGCCTTTCAGGAATCACCTACATTAAATTTAGCCAAATGTAAACTTACAATTAAAAACAGTCAGATATGTAAGAACATAATCTGCTAAGAACAGATTCAATAAAAAAGCATAATTTTGTTTTATAAAGACATATTTGAAAACATACATATAATAATCATTTATGAAATATTTTTAAAATATAAAGGATGATTTTCCAATAAAAGGCCCAGAAGTAAGTGAGTTGCTGAAAAAGAAAATAGAACAGAAACAAGTAAATATTTAAAGAGATAATGTCTAATAGGTATAAATCCATCAGTGTAAGAAGTGGGATAAATAAAAAGAAATACATACCTAGAGGCCATAGTGTAAATGTAGAATAGCAAAGGCAAAGAGGCAACATTAAACACAAATGGAGAGAAAAGAGACATTCCTTACAAAGCAATAGTAAAGTAAAGCAAGCATTTAATAGCAAAAGGGGATCTATAATAACATAAAATGTATAAAATGCTGAGAGATAACTATGAATAACCTAGAAAACACAGTTTGCTAAAACAGCAATACATAATAATCAGAAATAATATTTAGAATAAAAATAATACCACTAACAAGAGACGTATAAAGAACTAGATGAAGTAGCATGTAATCTAGGTGTGGGGTTTCAAACAAGTTAGAACACTCTAAAATCCTAGTAGTTTTTGGAAGAAGGGTAGAGGGTAGAGATATACATTAACTATAGATTTTGTTATTCTAAATATCATGGTAAAATGAAAGAATAGAAATGGTAAGTATAAATTTCTTTTTTTTTTTTTTTTTTTTTTTGAGACGGAGTCTCGCTCTGTGGCCCAGGCTGGAGTGCAGTGGCCGGATCTCAGCTCACTGCAAGCTCCGCCTCCCGGGTTCACGCCATTCTCCTGCCTCAGCCTCCCGAGTAGCTGGGACTACAGGCGCCCGCCACCTCGCCCGGCTAGTTTTTTTGTATTTTTTTAGTAGAGACGGGGTTTCACGGTGTTAGCCAGGAAGGGCTCGATCTCCTGACCTCGTGATCCGCCCGTTTCAACCTCCCAAAGTGCTGGGATTACAGGCGTGAGCCACCGCGCCCGGCCGGTAAGTATAAATTTCAAATTAGCAAAGAGAAAAAACAGAATAAGAAAAAGTTTAAAAGCAGACAATCCCAAAGAAGAAAGAAGCAGCAAAAAAGCATGATAAATGAAGAAAAAACACTATATGATAGAAAGAAATCCAGATATATAAATATATTGGGTTAAGCTCACCAATAAATGAGATTGTCAAGTAGTATATATTAAAAACTCAAACTATATACTCTTTATGAAAGATACTCCTAAAATCTAAGGTTACAGAAAAGCTACAGATAAAAGAAACCATATAAACCAAGTACATATTAACAACATAAGGGCTGAGGTATCTAAACTACACTTAGAAAAGTTAGACATAAAGACCAAAGCCATACACAGCAATAAAGAGGATGACCACACAACGATAAATGGTTCAGTTTACCAGAGGGATATGAAAACTTTAAACTTACATGCATGTAATAAAAGAACTTCTAAATAAATAAAACAAATTTTGTCAAATCAACACTTTCCAAAAGATCTCTCTGTAACCAATTGGTAAAAAAGTTTTAGTAAGGATATAAGACATTGAACAACTCAATAAGATTTATTTAATGAACCTGCAATTATATAATATGTATTTTTCTCAAGCAAACACAGATCTTTTATAAAAGATATACTGTAGGCAATAAAGTGAATGTCAACATTTCAAAGTACTGGTATCACATATATTACATTATCTGATCAAAATACAATCAAGTTAAAAATCAGTAACAGAGATACTCCCAAACAGCTCTATATTTACACAAACTAATAAACTACTCATCTAAAAAAGTTATGATCCAAACAAAACATGAACATTAACAATACTTTTAAATGAATGTTAATTAAAAACACTTCATCACTTGCTAGATACAGATACAACTGTGTTTCAAGGGATATTTATACTTTTAAATGCTTATGTTAGTTAAAAAACAGTTAATGAACTAAGTTGCTAATGTTAGAAGTTATAAAATTAATTCCCAAATAAACATAGAGAAAGTAGAATGAAAAAATTGATAAAAATAAGGAAACAAATGAAACAGGAAACAAAGATACAATCAAGTGAAACAATAATGTCAAAATGTGTTCTTGGAAAGATTAATAAAGTATACAAATTTCTGGAAAGATCAACATTTAAAAAAAGAAGACACAATTTTTTATAGAATGAAACAGGAAACCAGCTACCACAGAGATAAGAAGAAAATATTATAATATTACAAACATGATTTTATTATTTTCAATAAATTTTAAAACAGACTATTGGTGAAAATTCTGGGAAAATATGAATTATGTATTAAAACTGACAAGATGGAAAAGTAAGCTTTACATATTGAAATTCAAATTAGCATTTTAACCCCTTTCTCCAGAGAAAACAATAGGCCTAGATTATTTTGTAGATGAATTCTATGAGATGCCCTAGTGAATGCTTCACACTTTAAGTCTCTGTAAGCTATACTCTAAAAGTAAAGACAAACTCAGGAAATATCTCTTTCCTGGATTGGATCAAGGTGATCTGCCCCAATGCTAACTGCCAACTGGAAGAAATGTGAACTTTCCCTAGAAGACGAAAACATCATTCAGTGTTCCTCCAGTTTTGCATTTTTAATGCCTAACATTCAATATATGCTGATCAGGCATATTAGGACACAGAACCAAATAAGGGAAAGCTAGGACAAAACTCAGAGAATAGAATCATACCTAGATGTGGTCCAGATATTAGGGTTATCAGAAACAAAATTTAAAATATGGTTTAAAAAGTAGGTAACAAGGCAATTTTATTATCTGTTACTAGTGACAGTTTGTTTCCTCCTTTCTAATTTTCATATCTTTTTATTTCTTTTTCTTACAATACTGCCTAAGATCTATAAGACAATGTTGAACAGAAATGATGAAAGTGGCAATTCTTGTCTTATGTAAAGAAAATGTTCTTAATATTTGATAATTAAGTATGATTTTGCTATTGGCTTTTGACAGGTAATCTTTATCAGATTGTCCTTCTAATCCCGGCTTAGTAAGATTTTCTGTATTTTTTTTTTTTTTTTTATTATACTTTAAGTTCTAGGGTACATGTGCATAACGTGCAGGTTTGT
>NW_012115189.1:5192112-5223016 GCF_000951035.1 Colobus angolensis palliatus
AAAATGCAGAAATCACCGGTCTTCTGTGTCCTTCGCGCTGGGAGTTGGAGACAGGAGCTGTTCCTATTCGGCCATCTTGCTCCAAGATTTTCTAATGTGAAGAAGTATTGAATTGTGTTTTACTTATTTGTGTTTTTGCCTCAATTGAGATGCTAATGTGGTTTTTTGTCTACATTAAAGATTTTTTTAATGTTAAATAATTTTCAATAGTTAGTGATGTTGAACATGTTTTCATGTGTTTATTCATTATCCATACATTCTCTCTGGTGAAACATCTATTTAAGTCTTATGACCATTTAAAAAAAGATTTTAAAATTAATTTTTATTTTACTATTGAGTTGAGAGTTCTTTATTGAGTTTGAGAGTTCTTTATATGTTATGGATATAAGTCTTTTATCAGATATGTGATTTGCAAATATTTTCTCTTAATCTCTAATTTGCATTTTCGTTCCTTTAAGCAGTGTCTTTTGTAGGGCAAAAGCTCAATATATTAACTTTTTCTTTTATGGATTATGCTTTTGGCATTACATATAAGACCTCCTTGCCTAGCTCCAAGGCGTGAAAATTTTCTCCTATGGTTTCTTCTAAACATTTACAATCTAACATTTTGCATTTAGGTCTATAATCCATTTGGAACTAATTTTTGTGCAAAATGTAAGGTTTGGGTCAAAGTTGTGTTTTTTTGCATATGAATGTCCAAATGTTCCAACAACATTATTTGTTGAAAAGCTGACAGTACCTTTGATCACAACTCAATATATTTTAGTTATCTTTTTCCATGCATACTCCATACATTGGAGTATGTATTTCTCCTGCCCTGAGTCTACAAATCATCTTTGTATTTGGGAATCTATCTTAGAAACTTGAACAGTTAGTACTCAATAAATATTGGTTGGTTTAATAACAATGAAACAATGAATTCAGATTTTCCTGTGTATGGTAGAGATGTTCAGAAATACATGTAATGAAGTTGTCTTTTTTGTATGTGCTTTCTTCCGTTTCCTTCTTAATGTGTAGGTGTATGTGTCCTGTGACTTTGTCCATAAATGACTGGACTAGAGGTAGAAACATAAACCAAACTGGGCCAACTAGTTTTTTCATCCCCAAAGTTTGAATTGTGATGTGGACAGAGCAATTCATGTTGTTCTGGGTTCTGGCTCTGCAATATTATGTAGACTCAGTGGCTGAAGCCACAATTTTGAGGTGGCAGTGATGTCCCACATAGAAGTGAAGGAGAAAATGGAATGGTCCTTTGAGAAGCAAAAGTGGAGACAGGGACAAAAGGTAGATGTTTGACTTTATTATAGTTTGTCCCAATCTGGGCTGGGATTTTTGAGAATTCCTATTTTCAAAGCTAGCTTTCCTGGGGATTTAACTCATTGCGATGAAACTGTGTAGCCAAAGCAACCAGTAAGAATAATGCAACAAATGATATTTAATTTAAGCAATAATCTAAAAGGTAAGATGACTCTATGAAAATTACAATACAACATTTGTATGTAACATATGAATGTAACATTTTATTAAGAATTGTATAAAAATATAGGTAACACAGTCATCCTGCTTAATTTAAATAACTAAAGTGTCATTGGGACTAAAAGAATAGTACTCTGAAATGGTCTCTGTTCTTCTAAAGATTTGTTTATTCAATGATTAAGTGTCAAGACTGGATGCTGATGTTAAAAATATAGATGACATAGTCCTCCCTTATTAAGCTCAGAGCTTAGTAGGGGAAATGGAAATTAACAAATAATTATAATGTGAGACTCTTATATGAGTAAACAAGAAACAAAAGCAAACCACATCTGTCTACAATAAAGTCTGGAAGTGTCATGTACATTCATAAAATCAGAAGCTCCTGATACTTAGTGATGTCAGGGAAGACTTCAAGGGGATTTGAGACCTGAGGACTGAGGTGTTTTTGTGGGTAGAGAAGAAAATGGAGACATGGAAAGTGGAAAAGCTTCCTTTATGTGTACCAATGTTGATAGAAGTGTAAATATTTTTCAGCTTTTTTTGAAGGGCTTGGGCATGCATTCAAAGACACACACACCGTTCCCATGCATTATTTGCTTGCAATGGGAATAGACAATGTGAGTAGAGGGTGCTAAATTTTGTCTAGAAGATGCTCTCAGAGTTCAGTTTTCATTTTTAGGAAACATCAGAGCAAAGGAAAGATGTTACTGCCAGAGCTTGAGGAAGGAGCTGTTTCATGGTATGTTGACAGTAATTTAATCACAAAAGGTTATCTTCTAGACTAGCACTCAAATTTCCTTAGTCTTTCTTGATGATCAAGGGCATTCTTTGTTAAGTCTAATGTGCTGGCCCTCAAAGTTGCCTAGTATGCAAGGAAGCTGTCACTCACATACTTTAAAAAATGAACAGCAGAAGGGCTCTAAAGGGAAATCAAATTATGGTCCATTTGGAAATGTCACAATCAAGTGGTACTAGCAAAAATGAAGAGGTTCATTGACCATTCAAATTGGTATATAAAGAATTACGTGTTTTTGCTGCTAATCAAAGATAAAGCTGCCTATGTGGAGCCTGAGACCACTCAGGCTTTAGCTAATGTTAGTGTTTACATGACATGTTGGAAACAAACTGGGCAATTACAAAGGCCCAGTCTAACTAGATCCTAACAGGCAAAATGCCCTCTGATCCAAATGTTAATAGCTTTGACCTTCATTGGTTTTTAATCTCATTCTGTCTAGAAGAGTAAATGAACTCTAGATTACGCTGTACAGAAGAGTCTTTTCTGTTTTTCATTCGGTTTATTTTTATTTTTATTTTTATTTTCTGTTATTGCGGGGAAATTGAAAGTCTGTCTTTTTTCAGTTGAGTATATCACTGAGTGAATGCACAGAGAGCCTGCTGATTGACGGTGCCTCAACAAAGGCAGATTCAGTTTGCAGCTGATAAGGAGCAAAGTCATCCATGTTGTGTTTACAAAGTAGGCAAGGAGAGTAAAACATTAGTGATAAAATAGCTAATCTCATTGTTTTGCTGGATGAGAGAATGGCACTTTTGTGCTTGCTTTAAGAGGTGCTGGCGTGTTGCCCCTCCTTCCCCCTATATGCTTTGGCAGCAAAACAATTTCCAGATTCCCCAGAGTGTTATAGATTATAAAGGACACAGTAATGCTGGAAGGGTTTCCTGCTGTTGAGTAGGGTGCAAGCTGCACTGCAGATTGGCTGTTTATTCTATGTACCCGTGACCCATACTGAATAAACTACTGATTTTCTCCCTTTGGTGTTTCTAAAGCAAAAGATAAATATTTGGGATGTCAGATTAATTCATCAGTGTTTAACTTTCCAACATATTTAAATACTTAGTTGTGCTAAGAATAAAGTTTGAAACTCCTTTATGACAGGTCACAACTGGGTATAGGTTCTGGTAACTGGGCCTCTTTGAGTAACAGGCGAAGCAGCTGAAAGAATAGATCAGAGGAGAGGGCTGCACTTTTGTTCTTAGGCATTATTGTTTTGTTAGTTCATGACTACTTTGTTATAAGCCCTATAAGCATGGAAGAAATAGTAGTGTATAGCAGCTCTTGGCACAAACACAGTTGAAAAATTATCGTGTCTCCATCTAAAGTGTTCTGGTTATATAACTTCATCATCTACTCAGTTTTTCTAAAGGAAAGGTAAGAGATGATGTGTCAGCCAGAGGCATATCCCAGGTTTTACCATTTCTCACACTGCTGATATCTGCTTTTAGTGGTGACCAACAAAACCCTATAATGGTGGCAGCCATGTGTTTATTCCAGGTGATCTGAATCATTGACCTTGTCATTCATTTATTCAATATCATGTTCATGCAAACCTTCGATGGCCCGGGTGCTGGAGCTACTGATGGGAACAAAACATGGACTACAACCTAAGGGAGTTTCTAATCTTGTAGGGAAGATAGCAAAGTAGACAAATCATTACTGTACAGTATACTGCATTTTATGCTAGAGATGCTTACAGGGCACAGGAGAAGTGCTCCTCAGGAAGGCAAGGAAGCCTCCCAATAGACTATCGTTAATGGTATCTTGAAGAGTGTGTTGGAATGAGTCAGGAAATATACAGCTCAGAATAACCAGAGCACTGCTTCTCAAGCTGTCAGACAAACTTGTGTTACAGGAGGTGTGTAAGGCCACAGAATAGATGTGACCTTATTTACCCCCAAAAAGTTTACTTTTTATTGGTTCGACAAATATTTATTGACTACCTATTCTGTGCTAGACACTCTAACAGACATCAGGGATAGTTAAGAAATTAGACAAGCTTAAAACTCATCATGAATTTTCAATTCTTGGGAAATATATTTCAAAAAATTTGAATATAGTATTGAAAAGAATATAAAAATATAAAAATTTATGCAACCAAGCATGAATATTTCATATAAATGTTGTGCTTGCAAGAGTAGCTTTTGGCAATGCCCTTAGACCCCAAGATAATGTGTTCATTTTATTCTAGAGTTGGGGTACTGTGTGGAAAGACTGAGGAGTGCTTGTAAAGTGTATGTGAGTGGAACACGGGATTGGGGAAGTAGGTAAGCACTAAACCAGTAAGTTTGCATTTTCTATTTAAATAAATGATGCACTCTAAGAGGTTTTGAAGCAGGAAAGGCATGATCAGTTTAGGGTTTTAGAAGGATCACTCTGGTGTCAAGTACTCATAGGTTTGTCTGAGATCATGCTTTAAAAATATAGTCCCTATAGCTGTTTTGCATTTTTCTCTGCCTGTATTGAATCATTTGAATGGTTTTCATTAATGTCCAAATAGCTAAAGCTAAGGACCTGAAATTAACTACCTGCAAACACACAGTGCACAGACAAGGGGATTTACCTTTGTGGAATTTCTCTAAAAGTTGAAGTTGCCAAAAGCATAAATTGAATCTAAAAGTTGGGAGTTGAAGTTGCCAAAAGCATAAATTGAATCTAAAAGTTGGGAACACCTTTATTCACACTCTGAATTGATTTAGCTTTCTCTTTAAAATACCTCAAATATTTTACATATGCTAGATAATCTGTTTTTCAGAGAGAGTGGTTGCAAGTAGCCAAAATCCATTCAAACTAGCTAAAGCTGCAAGGAAAAATATATTGAATTATTAGAAGGGCAAACAATGTAGCCAGAACTTAGGAGACCTATAGCCAGAATATAGAAGGAGAATAAGTCTGAGACCAAGGGAGTTACCGTTTTTCTGGGTCTCTCTGATGTGTACTGGATATTAGCTTAATTCTTTGTTATTTCTGCAACAGATTTTTTTCTTATTCATCTGATTTTTTAAAATGAGCACGTGTATAAAATGCCCACACCAAGCTATGTCCTTTTAGTTTAAGAATCACCAGAGACTACATAATTTTAGTTTTTACAGAGAGAGAACTGGACTGGCCAGTTTGAGTATGGTGACCACTCCTGGTAAAGTCAGCTGTGACTGGGAAGAGGTCCTACAGCTCACTGGCCATTCATCCAGGCTATGTAAACAGACTCTGAATTCTCAGGGGTGTAGAGAAGTTCTATTAGGAGAGGGGTTGGGGCAGACTACAGTGATTAGATGAGGGAATGACTAATCTCTAGAAACTTCCACAAAGGAAGCTTGGCAAATCCCTAATATGAATGGGTATGTTTTTCATAGGAGAATGATCATTCATTGCTTTTCTAGATTTCTTTGTTCATTTTGATATTTAATAAATAGGTTGCTGTATTAGTCCTAATTCTTCAGGCTGCAGTGCTAGAAATTGAACTCATATTGTTAAAAATATAATGTATTGCCTGATGTACATGAAATGTTTAGATAATATGTGAGTTCACCTAATGTTTGGATAATATGTGGGTTGCACAACTAGGTCTAGCTACCCTGATCATCTAAGCTGAAATCCATTTCTGTCCTTCTGTAGGTGCTGCTTTCTTTCCTGAAGGCTTCATTCTCAGATAGCATCTCTACTAATGTGGTAGTACAGATGACTACCACAAGCTCCTGACTTGCATCCTGCTTTCAGTGTTGATGGATATTAGAAGTATGGTTGCTTTTGCTACCAAAACAATTTAGGTTCCAAAATTAAAATGCAAAATTAGAATAAAAACCAATGTTCTATTCCCATTTTCTAGCTACTGAGTTGAGTTTGGGTGGGGGAACTATTTTTGACTTGAACTTTCTACAAATTCACTGTATTATATGTGAACATTAATAGGATGACAGTGTACTATCTATGAATATTGGGATTGAAGACTGCAGAATGGAAGACACTGTGGCATATTACAATAGTTATAAAGACATTAGCACAAGACGGATTTATTCGTTTATTTATGTCCCCTATAAACCACAGTGAAACTGTTTTTTATTGATTTTTAAAAAAAATTATTTGCCTTGATCTCGTTTTTCTAAATTCCAAAATACTAAGATTCTTATTCAGCAGATTTGAGAAGTTTTTAAATGTAATAAAGTGGTTTTGATTGTAGTGAGGAAAACCAGCCCAAGAGCATATAGCTGCTGTGAGGATTTACTACCTGGGAAGGTAGAAGAAAACAAAAGGGTCCATATTCATGGGGGTCCTTTATTTTATATATGCATATCTGTGTTCATGGAGCAGAATTTGTATTCTCCACTTGTATTTTAGAAAGACTGCCTAGTGTCATGAGAAACAGATCGAAGGATATTGATATTATAACTGAGGGGCAGTTAAAAGGTTGAGTTAGAATTGATAGTTGTCGCATTTAGAAGTTTGTCACTTCTAAGCCAGACCCTAACTATTGGAGTAGAAAATGAGTATAGATATCGTGGAGACATATTTTTGTGAAAGCAAATTTTCCTTTCAAGTTTTGGCCAGTGCTTTTGCTGGATATTGCTGCTTCTCATATTTTTATTGTTAGCAACATGATAAAACTATGTCAGTAAGTGGGTTAGCTAATATAGGTAGAGTATCCTTTATCTGAAATGTTTGGGATCAGAAGCATTTCAGATTTCTGATGTTGTTTCAGATTTTGGAATATGTACATTACACTTACTGGTTTAGCTTTCTTAATCCAGAAATCCAAAATTGGAAGCTTTGAGCATCAGGTCAGCACTCAAAAAGTTTCAGATTGGGAAACATTTTGGATTTTGGCTATGAGGATTAGCGATTCTCAACCTATAATTTCTTACAAGTGGTTTTAAGAATCATTTGAATAGGAGGATTCAAATTAGTATAATTTTGTAGAAGGAAATAAGAGGATTAGAAGTAGTGAGAAGGGGAATTATTTATGTCTGATAGAAAGGAGGGCAGTGGAGCAGAATTTAAGTAAGAGATGCCCAGGGCAACTGATGCCAGGGGTATGTAAACTAACGTGAAGCTAGGGTTTTGAAAGGGAAGAAGAGACTTGGTTTTGATGCTGATTTACTGCTCATGCCAGGTTAAGGTTCTCTCTCATGGCTATGGCATTAGGAATATGGACCCTTTTGTGTTCTTTTACTTTTCCAGGTGGTGAATCATCACAGCAGCTACATGCTGTTGGGCTGGTTTTCTTTAGTACAATCAAAACCTTTTTATTACAAATGTAAGGATAACCTAATGCAAACTACATAAAGAACAGGTATATTCAGTTTTAGGATACAAAACCTAGTCCTGTTTCATGCTGGAGACTGTTCTCATAGATGTGTCTGGAACTGCCTTTCTGTTCCACATTTCTTAGTTTACTGTACAATTTTATTTACCCTGGAATCAGGTTACTTTTCTATTTATCTGTCCTGCTTCTCTGAGCCCTTTAAAGAGCTTAAATCTTTTCTAATTTTACAATTTCAAAGTTTTAAGTCTTCTAGGAAATGAAGATATTTTATTCGTTGTATAAATGTATGTTAGATGAATGAGGTCACAATTAGCCAAATTATATATTATATATACTTTTAATATATAGATAAATATTAAATATATATTCTATAATATATATTATATATAAGGTGCAATACACAAACCACCACAATAGCACACATTCAGACTTATGATAAAGTAACATGTGAAGAGAGATGTGTGGATGGAAATTGCTAAACAATGTTTGTGTTGCTTCACTGCTTCTCTTTTCTTTGTTTCTCTTTTCTTTAGTGTACTTTCTCTTCTCTCTCTTTTTGTCGTTCTGAGAAAGGAAGAGATATAAAATGTTGGGAAAATATCAGAAGTTGGAGTAGGAATGAAGCACCGCAAGGAAGCTAACCTAAGTAAATTGTCCCTTTGTCATCCAATGTTCATTTAAAAAAACTATAAATTATTTTTAGATTTATAAGTTCCTTGTTTTGGAATGCAAGTTGGTACTCACAGTTTAAAGATACCGATAACTCATACCATCTTGGAGGCAATTGCTTTAATTTGATTTACTTTTATCAATGGAAGAGGCATTAAGTTGGTTTACCTTTGTCCCAAATGGGAGAAGTAGGATCTATAATGGAACAAAAACATTTTCTAAGATGAAAACTTGTGGGATGATAAGTTTCCAGTTTCTTTCATTGCCTACCTGGAATTCAAGTGAGAACTCAGGATTTTGTAATTCAAGCATTGATTAGGAAGTGTGTAAACTAGGGTTCATTTGTTAAAAGCAAAATTAAATATCTTAGGCAACTTATGCAAGAAGGGAATGTATTGAAAGGATTTGGGAAAGCTTGGAGTTGCTAATAGAGTCCAGTAGACCTGTGGTGGAAAGAAGAAAAATCCAGGCAACTCCAAAAGGTCTAGTTGGCAAAACCACTCCACAATACAGGCCAGACACCATCAATGGAAAGAACAAATTCTTACTTTATTTACTAAATGTTTATTGGGTACTCATAAGATCTGGGCATGGGGATACTACAGGGAATGAATAAGAGCCCTGGTCTTGTGCAGCTTATATTTTAGTGAGGAAATAGACACCAAACTAATAAAGAAATAAGTATGTACCATTCCAAGAAGTGGTAAGTGCTAAGAAGAGTTCTGAAAGGAAATACAGTAACAGAACAGAATAACGAGGAAGGTACTAGAAACCTTGTGGGGAGAGTTTGGCAGAAAGAAGGAAAAGCAACTGCAAAATGTGTTCAAGGAGCAATAAAGAGAGAGTGTGGCCAGGCAAAGAATATGAAGGGCAAAGAGATGGGAAAATAAGAGTGCCAGTTGCTCCTCTGACCTCAGTCTCTCTGCTTAAGGGTTAAAATCTCTGGAGAAAGAATCTATTAGCTGACCTTAAAACTTGCGCTCACTCCTTAGTGGAATAAGGAAAAGAAGAGGCATAAGCTAGTTGAAGAATTTTATAGAGACTTTTTAGCATCATGGGAGGGGGATCAGGGCAGCTGGATTCACCATCCTTCTTAAAGGAGGAGGGGAAAGTTTTCAAAGGAGAAAATTTAGGTATAGTTCAGAAAGGGGATTAATGTTGAATATTGAATTACAAATGTTCCTATGACCAGTTAGCATAAGTGACCTTTATGCTCCTTTTCAGCACTATGGTGGATTGAGTAGTGCAGGTGAAAGATGGAAACAAGAGGGGAAAGAATAAAAAGCTGACAAAGTGAGATGTCCCTACCATCGGTCAGCACAGCCCACCCCTGTTCTGGCTTCTACCTTCTACTCCCTGTTACCATGTGGGTAATGCACAGGTTGGTTACAAGGAACAGAGGCAAGACCTGTGGGGGGTGATTTATTACAAGGGATAGATATAATGGGAAATAAAGAGGCACAGGCAACTGGCTGCTCACAGCTGAACAGCTAGGCGATCTGACATGCTCTGGAACAGCAGCAGCCCCTCTAGGAGGTAGCACCTTGGTGTGGGTTTGTCCATCACTTCCTCATTCTCAAGTCATCTTCTTTCTTCCTCTTCTACTGAATCTGCTTCTATGATGTTCCTAACTCCTCCTCTTGTTTTGGCTCTTTGAGGGCTTCTGCATGCCACTTTTTCTCCACAAACCCTTTCACACCAGCTCTGCTCCACATCTGATCTGTGGGTGTCTTACATTCAAACTCCCTGAGAGAAGATCGGATAGGATTGATCGGTTGTCCTTATTTATTATAGTCTTGTTATTGGGTGAATTTCTTCTCACACAAGGTGATGCCACAGGCTGATGGCCAATGCATGTCAGACTGCTTTAGATTCAGATACTAACCCTTGATTTAGGCATCTAGGAAAAACAGTGGGGTCTCAGAAAGCAAGGATCATGCCTAAGGAAGTGTGTATGGATGCTTTATTCAGAAGGAGTTGGTGAGGATGGCAGGTGCTCGGGGTTTCTTAAGACTTTTTTTCTAGTGCTAAAACAATGCCTACATCAATATATAGAATGCCTGCTGTGTGACAGGCATTTCAAACACATTATTTCTGGCTCTGAGAACAACCTTACCATGTAGGTATTATTATTTATTCCTTTTTTTGCTTCAAAAATCACACAGCCGGTAAATGAGCTAGAATTCAAATTCAAAGTTTCTGTTTTCTTTGATGACATTACTAAGAGTTCTTTAAGTATATAGACCTCTGAGTACGAGAAAGCCTTTTTGTAAAGAAACAGCAACAGCACAGAAGGTTCATATACTATGAAAAGCTAAAAAAAAATATGATGGACCATAAGGCATGCGTGCATTCATTTGTCTATTAATTAATCCATAAATGACTTTAAATGGATACTGTGAACAGGGACTAAAAAAATAAAATGATGAGTAAAAATAATCTTGCCAAATACAAATCCAAATGGTTTCATATGAAATAGTACTAACTGTGCTCATTTGCAATCAGAATGTCTGAATACTAACCATGAAAATCTGGCTAATACTTTTTTGCAAGACAGACAATTGCTTAATAATGAAGAAAGAGCAAAGAAAGAAATCTTATGGGAAAAAAATGTTAATGTAAAATGCTCATGTAAATTTTGAGACGGACAATTTTATACAACATTTTCCTGGAGCTCGTGGAAAAACTATTTCCTCAACAAGATCGTATTCTGTAAAGCCCAGCAAATATAAGGCAAAGAAATAAAGCTTGCTTTCAAAATAATGCCATTTGCCATGTGAAAGAACTGTCAATGAGAACAAATATTTTTAATATGCCAAAAATGTAGATGCTTTGTCTTTTTTCTCATTTTTTGGTCAAAAGCTAGAAAAGAAGATATTAAGAAGAGATAGGGTATTGTATATGAATCATAATTAAATAGGTATAAATTCACAGGGATCCAACCAAAATGTGTCACTTTAGCTGATAGGTGAACACCAGTTGTACTCTCCTTGGTTAGTGAAGAGAAACTGTGGAAATAGAAGCCTGAGGCTGGTGCCCTTGAATGAGCCCCAGTGTGGTAATAAGTTTTCAAAATAATTCTTAAAAATCCTTAGCAGGCCTCACTTTTTAAAATGGTCAAGGAAATTACCACATCTGCATGTATCGTAAATGACCAATTGTGGATATAAATTGAAGCAGTTTGGAGAAAGGGATTGTTCACAGATCTGTTGCTGCTGCTGTGAGAGAGCTTATCATTACATTCCGACACAGCTTTAAACACCTCAAAGTGCCCCCACCATGGCCTGCCTGCCCGCCCCATGTCCCTTGACTCTTTTCTCCACAACTGAAAACCACCTTTTCTCTTAGCCTGTGGCTGGCTGGAAGGCTATGGAATATGAGTTTAATCACAGATTACCATTTCCTACATTTTCTGTTTTAAGCCAGTTATATTGCTGCGATCTTAATGGAAATAGTCAAGACTATAAATATATCTACCAGATATCAATTTAAACACATAATAAAAAGTGAATCAACAATAAATTCACATCTGAAAGTCTTGGGTTTCACGTTTCCCTGATGGGATGAGGTAACATTTACTGAAAACAAAAATAATAATCACAATTGAACAAAAAAATTCTATTAGGAATAGAAGCTCTAGGAGGAAAAACATTATATCTTCAGCAACATTGTATGTTTCTTTTAGCTCATGAATTTAACATGAAAAATGTCTATTGGTTTTGTTTTTCAGGCTGTAGGCTTTTTAAATCTTTAGGAATGCTGCCGCCCACTTGTAAGGGCTGCTGTTCGGTTAACGAGAGGATACTGTGAATATGAGAGGAAGAAGAAAGATTCCGTAAGTCATAAGGAAAACAATCCGTGGTACTTTGGTTTGTGCTATCTCGAGGTCATGACAGATAAAGAAATGAGAGACCTGGCTGGTTTTTGTTCAGGAAGTTGCTGGAAGGTGATTGAAACCTTGATTAGCCTGAGCCATGGACAGAGAGAGAGCTTTGTTCTTCTCTTCCTATCTCCAGCTTAGGTTGAAAATACTCACTTTGTGTTGGAAGATTATGAAGAAAGTCTGGACTATCGTAACCTTTCAAATAGTGACATGAAGTTAGGATTAAGATGCTGGAGGCTTCTTTTTAAGACGGGTGGAAATTCAGCAGGAGGGCATGTGAGAAATGCAGCTGGTGCCTAGTCGTCACATGTTTGAGGCCTTCAGCTAATGCTTTGCTAGAGGAACTAGGATTTTCTGATTAATTTTGTAGAAGAAGTATCGGAAATGCTTTTCAACATGTAGGTTATGACATTAACCACAGCATAAAAAAAACCCTCGTATGTCTTCTGGGTCAGAAATCAGAGGGGCCTAGCATTCTCCAAATCCCCAGTGAAGATGACTAAGGTGGATTCAAAATTAAGACAGATAATTTCCTAAAACAAGATGCTCTCATTCTGTTTCCCCAGACAAAGTTCCAACAACTGACACTGTGTGTGCTGTGACTGGTTTTCGAAACCAAATAACTATGTGCAATAGAGAAAAAAACACTTCAGCTGCGAATATAATTTGCTGTCTTCTACTTTTTATTTAAGTTGATGAGGAAATATTTGAAAAAAAAAACAAAAACACCCACTTCACCTTGTCTTTATCTCTATATTTATTGTTTCTGGAGATAAATTCTGAGGGTAATTTTGATAAACATCCTGGAGGCCTTGGCCGTTCTAATTGTGTCATCGAACTATAGGGATTGCCTTGGCCTGAGAACCACCCAACCCAAGTTGCGAAGTTCTGAAAACCTCTGCAAGGCCAAAAGCTCTACAGCAGAGATGCAGCATAATTAGCTCTTCTGTTATCCTCTTGAACAAAATGTCAGTTCAGAAACCTGAAGTGTGTGCTAATGACAAGGGCCCAACTGTCCCATAATACTAGGAAAGTGGTGTTTGTTGTCTATTTCAAGAACTGGAAATGAAAATCTTAATGACACAGGAAATGCTCTTCAAAGGCCAAGAAGCCTTAGTGAAAGATAAGAGGATCAATCAGTCTTAAATGCGAGTTTACTAAGAGTGAGAGGCGGGATGCTGCCAGCGTGGATATGTAGTTCAAAAGGAATGAATAAAACTCAGCAATAGCGTTAATTTTACTTTGAAGTATATAATGAAACCCCTCAACTACGGAGACTTCAACACCCCTTTCCCGAAATGACCAAAATTTCCATTTTTGAGCGTTTATCTTTCTGCCTTTTTCCGTTCCCTAAGTCTTAACAGAATTTTAAAAGAGTAGCTAATAAATGAAGTATACTTCAGTTTCCTGTAATGGATTGGATCAGAAGGGAATGGATAAGATGATATTGGAAAAGCAGGTGGGGGTCGAAAAGCTGCCAAAGTGCTAAGCTGTATGGGTTCAATTGATTCCTGGCGTGCAGAACGCAGTCCCCGGTCATTCCAGGGAATGGGAGGAAAGCACTCCCTGTTCTGTTACAATTGCCAGCTCTTCTCTAGGTTACCAGCAGGGCCAGAGGTGTTGAGGGGGAGATAAGGCCAATTAAGAATTCAGACTGGGGAAGCAGGAAGCAGGAGCCACAGGGTGAATTCCAAAGGGGAAGAAGGGAAATGAGACTATGGGTCACTGTAAGCATTCAGGGTAGAATTTTAAGCCCGCTCTAGAGAAACTCATTTTCGTGGGAGTCAGGATCAAAGGAGGCTGAAGCTTTGCAATGTGGTTTCCAAAGGCAAGGCACCGGGGCAGAATAACTGAGTAGAAACTTATCATTAAAACCTAGCCCAGTGCTTATCATCCTTTCTGTGTTCTTGGCACACTTTGGGATATTAGACATTTTAGTGGTGTACTTGAAGGAATTGAAAAGCTCAAAACAAAACTAAGTAATTCAGCAATAATTTCAACACAATCACCACTACGGTGTGACTATAATGGCACAGTGTCCATAATAGCACCCCAGGGACTGGGAGCTAGACTGGCCTGCTGTGAAGGGTAGACAGATAGAGGTCTGGGTACTGGCTCAGTGACACTTGGCCCCTCACTTAATGACTCTCAGCATCAGATTCTGCATCTGTAAAACAAGGCAGAAGAGTGGATCCCTTCAGACGGGTGAGATGGAGAGGTCACTGCCCCTGGCCCTTGTGAGTGCTCATCCTGACGCTGGCCTCTTGGACCCCCACTCCCACCTGTCACCGACCCCTCTTCACTGCCCTGAGAGCACCCCTGCTGTGCTCCAGAGGCCAAGTTCTTGCCTGGCCAGTCAATATGAAATCGTTCTTGGGCAAAGGTGCACTGTCTTTTACCTTACTCACAGCAAGCAGTAGTTTCGCTCTTACTAAATCACACCACCCACTCGGCAAAAAATTCTTTCTGACATCTGTGGTAATAAAAGTGTATGCACTTGAGTAGCAAGGACTAATTTCATACACTGAACAAAATTTGGGGGCATAACTGAAAGGATTCACAGCATACCAGGGGTCCCTGAGCTAGCTGTTCAAGAATGATATTTGCATGAAAAAGACAAAAGCTTACTTTTCTCCCTAAATGAAGGCTTCCCTTCTACCCTAAATAGCGGGCTGGTAAATGTCTTAATTGTTCTGTCTTCAAGCTGGCTGCTGCCAGGCGTTGTAGAGTCTATCTCATTTTTCCTTTCTTGAAAGCAACCCTTTGAGGCAGGTCATGTTACTGTTTTTAAAAGTCATTTTATAGGCAAGAAAACTAAGGATTAGAACTATTAAGTGACTTCAACTCCAAGTCATTATGACATCAGCTTCTGCTCTAACTGGGTGGTTCTTAATGTCAGTGAACATCAGAATCACCTGGAGGAACTTGTTAAAACCAATTGTTGGGCTCCATCTCCAAAATTTCCCTTTCAGTAGGTCTGACTCGGGGTCTGAGAATTTGCATTTCTAAGTTTCTCTGGACGCTAAAGTTTCTGGTACTGGGGCCACAGTTAAGAAACATTACTATGTATGTCCTGAAACTTTTGTTGATTCCCTCCAAAAACCACAAGAAAATGCATGAAAACCTAACACTTTTATGGGAAATCAGGAAAAAAATCTTCATCAGAAAAACTTTGATAACCCTAGTCCTAAATTAGATAGTCACAATACACACTACATTAAGATGACTTCTCCAGCCTCAGAAAGTTTTTTGTGGTGAGCTTTGTATTTCCCATGATGCCTAAGGCATATAACTTTGGTACTGCTTTGCCTAACTTTATGATTTATTGTTGTCATTTGGAATAAAATACTTCTATGCTTAGTAAAACAAAGCAAGAAATGCCTGCCTAGAAATGGTTGTGGTTTGTCAGTGGTAACACCATTGGTATGATGTTTGTTTGTTTGTTTCTGAGGTTTTGAAAATTGCTTTAGAAAGCCTGGGGGCAGAAAGCTTCTCTTAATTAAAATATTTTAAATCAAACCACAGGAACTTCAGTTCATAGAGCCTCAGGGTACAGCCAGCAATTGTAAGAAACTCAAATGGAATAGGGTGGATAAATATAATAATATGGGGTATAACTTTCTGTTATTATTTCTGTTAACTGTGTTGAAGTAATTAGGCAACAGAAATAGTAACTGAAAATCTTTAGTTAACTATTGGAATTCTGAGGCTATTTATAAATTGCTACACAACTGGTTTAGTGTTTCCCAGAGTGGCCTTGTAGTATTGGGAACAATGTTCCCAGGATGCTCAGTGAAGACAGGATTCCCTTTGAAAATAACTTTAGGAAATATCACACCACTCTCTCAGAAATAGACATTGCCCACTTGCTTAGGAGATGCTCTTAGAAGTCCTGCGTAAAGCAACCCACTTAACTTTGTTTAAACCATTTCTGTTTTTCAAGATGTTTTGATCACACAGCTTCTGATTCCCCTCTCACCCCAAGTAAAACCATTTTATAACCTATGGAATGGAAAAAGAAATTCCGGAAAACACATGTGTTTATTTTTCAACAATTAGATATATCTATTGTGAAGCCTTCCTCCCCTCACCCCCTGCCCCTGATTTCCTACTCATTCCCGGGTGTTGACTATTTCTCTTTGCTGAAATAAGAACTTGAACGTATACTACTTGCACACCATTTGATGACTGAAACAAGGGGCAAGGGATACTTGGGTTGCTTTCTGAGTTTATCAGTAGGTAGGATTCAGTAAAACCATAGAAGTTTGTTTTAAATGAAAAAAAAAAAAAAAAAAAAAACCAGTCAGAATTATGTAGAGTTCAAAAATTTAATTTCATTACCTCCAATGGATAACTGTATTTCTAGAATGCTGCCTAGGAAAGAACCTTGGGTTAGCCTATTCTGATTGCTAGAAAGGGATCATTTATAATTACAATAGCATTTGTTTGTCTGCTAAACGTACCTACATTGCCTGAAAACTACTTATTTGCTCAATCAGTTAAACGTTTTTCTCTTTGGAAATATTAATTTGCTTAGCAAATTCACTTTTCCTAGGTACAGGAAAGTAATCTTCAGCCACTTTTCCCCTAGCTAGAGGAAAGGTAAACTTTAACCTAACCATTTTTCTAATTATCACATGTTTTGAATTAATGGGGTCCAAATTAATTAAGGTTTTATTATAGTTTCATCCTTAGGAGACAAGGTTTCATTTCCCTCTTTTGAGGTATTTTCCATCTGAATCAAAAGAAGATTAACCTCACTACTCTCATTGCTTGAAGCCAGTGGGTTTCAACTTCATTTTTCCCTCCTCAACGTACCTGAGGGTTACGGAACACTCCCTCTGTAAGGAAAAGATGAGGTGTGTGGGGGGCTATAATTAGGAAAATCTCCCCAGGTGATTCTGACAAGCTCCCTGCCCCTTCTTAAGAATCCTGGCATTAAGGCTTTGATTAAAAACTTGTAACCCTCAGGCAAGAGTGGAATTGGGGCAGGAAGGGCAGTGGAGGCCCTGACAGGACTCCAGCTAAGCAAGTTGGCGGGGGTTTTGTCACAACCGATCAGCTAAGGCATGAAGAAGCACAAAGATAACAGGTCAGCCAGCCAGCGTAAGGCAGAAGATTGCCATAAGCATTTTTAGCATGGTTAGCTGTCTCCACCACATGTACTGAACACCAGCTGTTGATAACCCAGGAGCAGCTAGGAGGAAGGAGGCTGAAGACCTCAGAACAAAACCTTCCTTTGGCGCAAGCAGGAACAGAGATTGACATTTAATCTGCTTGATGCTGGATCTGTGAATGAGATGGAAAAGTAAACTGCATCCAAGTACTTTCCCACTTTCTCCAACCCAGTCCACAGTAACCTGAGGTCTGTGATACAGAAACATCCTGCTAGATATGGGTTCATAAGTGATATAGGTATGTACAAACCTTAGAAGAGGCTAAAATGTGATGTTTAGAAGAATTTATCTATATAATGGAATATTAGAATCATCAATTAATATTAGGAGAATAACCATAGTCGTTGTTTCAATTCCTATTATAATCTATCTCTTGAGGGTTTAGACAGAACAGCTGGTAATTACAAACAAATACTCAAAAAATTTCTTTTGACTTCCAAGCAAAATATTAAATATGAGTAAGGTATATATTTCCTTTGATATTGATGTACTGAATCTTACAGGCTATTAACTAAAGCCCTTTGGGAAATACTTTACCTAATGCTGTTATTGTTTTAGTCTGTTCTTATTGTTTTATTCTGTTTAAATAAACTTGGATGTTTAATTATATCTACATCACTTAAGTTCCTCCTAACTAGTTGTCCACATTTGATACCATTGTAGCTATCTTCTATTCCACTAACTTGAGGGTAGATCTGTTGATTAAAGGTGAAGACTGCTATAAAAGTAAATCTTCTCTGTTGTCTTGAGAATGCTTAATAGCTGTTATGTTCCCTTGTCACACTGAATTGAGTTTGGGCAACCAGGATTGGGCTAGTTGTCAAGAGGTCTGATTTCTTGCAGCTTTATGAACACGAGCAAATCATTTTAGCTCTTTGGGTTTCAGTTTCCTTATCTTTTGAATATAGTTTCTTCCCGAGGCTGCTGTACGTGATTTTATAGGTCAGTGCTATCTGACTTAAGTTTCAGGTGTTGGACACTAGATGGTGATGTTGTGTTGCAATTTGAAGAGGTCTTCCTCATCGTAGCCAAGATCGACACTCAGGCTTCATATTTGCTCAGCTTTTAATAAATACGGTATATGATTCATGAAACTCTATCCATGAAACATATGTAATTGATCATGGAAATAACACAAATGGAAGAAGAAACCAAAAATAACTCTAGCTCCTTTTTTCATCCAACTTATATGTTAGGCAATTTATAAATCTATTGAGGCTTTATCGGCAGGCCTGAGCTCCTGATGCCCACTTCCTGTTTCTCACTTCTCTTATTAATCCTCTTGGATTCCTAAGACTACTCACTTCAGAAGCACTTATGAGATTTTAGGCTGCCTGCTGAGATGCCAGAAATATACAAATGAATGTAATGTTTGTTCAGAAAAAACTCTTTATAAGTACATTTCCTCATCCTAAGTCAAACAGCCTGAGAACAGTTCTCTCAGAAGCCTCTTCATGGATGATTTCCTGCTTGTTTACAAAATCAGCAGTAGAAGGAGAATGGGTTTACTAAAGTGGTGGCTGCCTTTCTCATTCTTCCTGGGAGTGAATTCTTTTGAGCTCAAAGCACAGAAGGATGTGAGAATTCCTAGAACTCCCTTTTTTGGGTCCTCTGGTTCCTGACTCTGAGTCTGCAGATTTTCCTGATGGTTTTAGGCTGGGTGATGGCAATCACATATCCACTCTACTATGGTTCTCTCATAGCTACTCACAGAGCCACTCTGCTGTAGCACAACTTACTCATGAAAGGAAATGCCAGATTAAACCCTTGCCACCCTGGGCCTGGGTCCTCCAAACATGGAATAGGTATGTGGGGGAAGGAATGAGTTCATTTTGAATGATTTAACACATTTTTAATATAATTATACCCCATTAAAATAATGTAGCTTTTCCACACAGTGGCATACTCCTTTACTGACAGGAATGAGTAATTGGAAATAGGGGAAGGCCTTTCACTGGCGATCCTGTGTGCTGTCTCAGTAAGATAGCTGTACCAGACGGGGCTGGGGCAGCGGTATCACTCCAGTAGGTACTGCTCCCTCAGGCACGGTTGTCCTGATTTATGAAACTGGCAGTTGTCCTGGTTCTTATGATAGGTTGGGTCATCGTATTACATGACCTAATCCTGAATCTCAACCAGAGTGAGTAAATCTATCTTTTGTGCTATCTTTTGGCTAGATGACACAATCAATTGTCACTTTGCTTTTCTTTGACTTACATACTTGAACACACAGAACTGTAATTCATTTGAGGCTTACAAAAAGAAAAATGGTTTTAAATTTGAAATGTTTCACTCCCAGCAGATAAGGCTGAAGGAAAATTAACTTGACTCTCATAGTCCAGTAATTTAAGGCAAAGAGCAAAAAGGTTCCTTTATACAGTCCAGAAACATCTACCTTATGGGACATTTTAATTCCTTGGTCTAAGGAACCTAAGGCAGAGATAGGCTCCCGGACGACCTGAGACTCAGAATTTACAAATTAAATTCTTACATTTTCCCCCATTCATTCAGCAAGAGAAGCAATACAGCTAAAGAATGCAAAGAAACAAGAAACTTTGAGACAAATGCAAAGGGAACTTGCAGTTAATTTTATATAGTCAGAAGAATGGACTCACAGGAGGAGCACAAAGACCATTTTTTAATGAATTGAGCCTGTACTTGAGTGATAGCAAGGAGATAAATATAATGTGGAACTTGGCATGAATGAATAGAAATCCTCACAGCTACTAAAACCATGTCTCTTTTAGTTTCATTGTGTAGTTACAACAGAGCAGTTTAAAAGACTAGAATAAATGTGACCTGAACATTTGTCCGTCTTAGGTTTTATGAGTACAATTTGAACTAAACTGTGCCAAATCAATAAAGAAAACTATGAAAATAAATACATAATAGTCTAGCATCGTACTTAAAATGTAATATAGCTCACTAACCAAATAGACCCCAGATTTAAAATACATTTCAAATATTATTTAGGGCATTTTGGGATCATTTTTTTCCCAGGTACAGCAGATAATGGCAAATTCAGTAGGACTTGGTAAGACAATTTCATCAGAAGCAATAAACAGGCAGAGTGAAAACTGATTATATTCTGATTTATGTAGTTCATTCATGTTCTGGGCTGTTTGTTCTGGCAAATGTACATTCCCTGATTCAAAAATTTCTATAAAGGTGATTTGCTTCAAAAAAAAAAAAAGATTTTATGTCTAGGGACCATACAGATTTTAATCATCTTCTTTGTGCTCTGTTCGGTGTCTTCTTTGTGAGGCTTTTCTACTCTTCAGTACTATTGTTTCTCAAGGATGATTTTTATCAAGAAAAATATGCAGAGAGTAGAAGATTTAAATCTTAGTAGAGGTTTATTTTCATTTATTATTATTTCTTAATTTAAGCTGGCTGGGTGAAATTAAAAAAAAAAACAAATGTGGTATTTGAGATATATGAATAAAATAGGAGTGGGTCCCTAACACATGAGCAATCATTATGGTGAGGAGTGAGATTCTGTTCACTCACTGCAAGAAGGGGATGCTTTCATAATGTCTCTATGTGGTGGAGGAGAGGACTGGAGTGAAAGCTGGGATCAGGTGTCATGGGGACATCGGTGATCACTCCTTCAACAATTAGGATTCTGAGTTGTCACTGCTCAATCTAAGGCTCAATACAGCAGTGAAAAAGTGGACCACGCAGGGGAAGCCAAACACTGAATGACTGATTATGTGAAGAATGAATGTCGTGGTGGTATGCAGCACACTTTATTTTATTTTCAACTTTTTCAGTTTTTGTAGAGATGGGGTCTCACTTTGTTGCCCAGGCTGGTCTCAAACTCCTGGGCTCAAACAATTCTCCCACCTCAGCCTCCCAAAATACTGGGATTACAGGTGTGAACCACTGTGCCTGACCAGTGTAGTGTACTTTAGAATATACAAAATAGGAGAAAGAATAGGACAGAGTTAGCCCAGTGAGGAGCCAGATGGGCAGGAGATGTGTTTTTGGCTAAGGAAACAAAGCCGGTGGAGACAGAAACCAAGAGGGAGAGTGGTACATGATTGGGCTGGTGAGGCCAGTCCAGTACTTACAGTCCATATTGAAAATGTTGGTCTCTAGTCTAAGAATAATGGGAAATCTTAGACGTGTTTCACACGACCATTGCTCTAACCACTGACCTATGGAATCACTTGAAAGTATTTTAAATAGAGGGGTGTCATCATCAGTTTTGCCTCTGTAGTAATATTCTGATTATGCTGTTTTATAGTCAAACATTATAAAATTTTTCTATTTCTAAATTCCAGGAGGAAAGTCTCATTATAATTCTTATATAATGGCACAAATTCATTCAAGGTGGGAACTGAGTTTATTACCTAATCTGGAGAAGGCCATTAGACTTTCACATGGAGACAGAAATTTGTATTATGGTAACTAACATTGTAAAAAGATAGTAAATTTATAAAGAATTGCTTGTTAAAAGAAGCTTTTTTCTTCAAATTCTATAAAAGAAGCTTTTAAAAAGTAACCTTTCTAGTGTTTTAATATTTATTCTGGAAAGTTTAAATGTATTTTTGATAGGATAATAATGTACTCATTTGACCAACTCTTCTAATTTCCAACACTGTAATTTTTCTCATATGCTTTGTTTAATCTTAAAAATCCAATAAGCAATATAAAAACAGAGATATAAAGACTCATTACACTATATGGACCCACCAGAAAGTCAATAAGCAATCGGCTTACTGAGCCCACTGAAATATGATATTTTTAAATGCAGTAATGTGAATGGTGAAAATTTATTGAAGGTTAGATCAGTTTAATTCTGGTTTGTATGGATACTGTACAGAATACATATTGCCATTGTTGTCATCTCTTCACTTCAGTCTCTAAAGTAAGAATTCCATCATTTGCCAGAATTACCAAAATCAGAATGTTTCTATGTATATATGTGTGTGCGTGTGTACATATATGAGCATAGGTATACTACCACACACAGCTGTGCAAGAGATGCCATATGATTCTTCTGTGTTATTCTATATTTTTCTGTATTATTTTTCTGTTATCCCGAGTGCCCACCACACCGGGGTGGCAGGGACTTTAGTATCCTTCATTACTAGGTCTCCCTTCCTGGGAAGATTGATACAAAAGCCCAGAATTTTATTATGTTGGTGCAAAAGTAACTGCAGTTTTTGCCATTAAAGCAATGGCAAAAACAGCAATTACTTTTGTACCAACCTAATATATGCAGTAGTATGTTCACAGACAGCCCTCTTGTTTTCAGGACACATTGGTCACACTGATGTCATTATGGTTCTCAAAAATGGTGATTCTGCTTGTTCCAGGCCAAACTTGGTTCCAGAAATATTTGCTGAGCCTGAGAACTCCAAACCAGCTTCACTTGGGGCACCACAAAGCAATTGCTTTCTGTGGTCCTGAGATGTTCCTGGGACACACTGGGGAGAAAGACACAGGCCCTGCTATTCTCCACTTTCTACCTGACCTTTAAAAGTCTTTGAGAAAGTCCTTTGTGAATTTAAGCAGTTGAAACCAAAGCTAGAGAGTGGTCCAGGGATGTTTTTAGTCAACTTTTGCTTTCAGCCCCAAAACACAGGACACAAAAGGGCATTCTCTGATTGGGAGAAAGACAAATGCAGTAAGAATTAACTGAAAAATGTCAAAGATTATCCAACCTACACGTGCTCATTTTTGCAAGAGAGAGACATATAATAATAATTAAAGGAATGATGAAAATGATAGCAGGTAGGAAAACCCAGCACCTGCATGCTTTCCATAGGCCAGCCCACAATGACACTGAGAGATTTACAGGTGCTATTTCATTTTCTCCTCATGGCCCCGTAAGGCAGGCACTATTGTCCTTACCTTAAGGGTAAGGAAATTGTAGATTTGAAAGGTTAAGTAGCTTGTTCAAGGTCCTACAGGTCCTATGTGGGGGGCTGGAATTGGTCAGTGTCTGGGGCTCCGCCCTCAACCCTATGCTCAGCTTTTGCGTCTCTCATAGGAATCGCTCTTAAAGCTTTTCACTAAGATAGACGTCCATCTGTCTGCTCCAAAGCAACAGGAGAAAAGGAGCATGCTCTTTTTTTTACCACCAAAGTTCTTTTGGTGCAAATTTCCAGTAGATTGCACATCTCATGAGGGTCTGTTAAAGGTGGTCAGAATCCAACATGGAATTCAGAATAAAATTGATTTAAAGACTTGTTTACATAGTTAATATTGAAACATGGACTCTAAGGGAGGTATGTTTTCCAATATGAAACCAAATGTACTATTTTTGCTTTTATCTTCATGTCTACATGTTTTCCCAGTCTAGGTCAGGTTTTTAGCTTTGTGAGGATTTATGTAAGACATTTAACGTCAGGTTTAACATTAGATGACTTAGTTATAAATTTATTTTGTAGATAAAAACACTACTCATAATTTGTAATTTTTCTCTTTAGGCTAATGAATGAAAAAACAAGCTGTAGCCTAAATCTACCAATGTCAATAAAAACTAATTTACTAGCCTTCTGCTTTGCTACCTCAAGTACTTTTCAAAGCTTTCAAATTATACTGAATTTAATATACATACATATAAATGTACATACATATATATGCATATATATATATAAATGGGTATATATGTTTGCTTTCATTGGCATGATTCAATATATACATGATATCATTATTAATTTCAGTGATACATTATCTAATAGTTATGACTATTTATGACCCACACCATTTGAATGGGTGTTAAGAATATTTTGATGAAATATACTGTACACCCTGAAAGTGATCTTGTGTCCTGCTGTGGGATAGGCATCTATGACAGGCTGGAATCAGCTTGGGATTTTTGTTAGGCACTCTACCTGTACACCAGCAAAAATCCTGACCAGCTACCAGAAGGGGCTTTCATTCACTTTCTCATCCTGGTGTTGATGGCAGCTGCCCGCCATGTGGAGCGGTCACTGCCATCAAGTTGGTTGCAGCGGGGGAGGGGTGGGCAGTGGCAGCAGGGGTGGCTGCAGGAGCAGCAATGGCGGTGGTTGGTCCCCTGTGCCCCACATCCCCGATGCAGCTGACTGAGCCGCACCTACCCTCGCACGGTGGGGCGAGATTTACTCCCAGGCCTGGACCCTCCACTGCTCTGAACCCTGGCCCCGTGTTGCTGCTCGGCCCCATGTTGCTGCTCTCCCCCGCTGCCGCTGCGGGGAGGGTGCAGGGAGGAGGCAGAGTTGGGCCTAGGGTGGTGCTGTGCTCCATGGAGCCGGCGGGAGCCCGGGGACAAGCACCAGCGAAAGCCATCCCCCAGGAGCCCACTGCCCTGGAAGCCGCTGCAATGGGGCCAGGCGGAGCCACTTACCAGCGCGGGAGCAGCGAAGTCAGGCATGGAGGGGCGCGCAGAGAGGGGCCAAGAGAGGACCTGGAACTCCTGCCCCAGGCTGGAGGAGGTGTAGCCAGGGCTGCCTGCATGCTCCACTAAGCTGATGGGAGTGCTGCCTTCCCAGGCACAGGACCCGGACGTCTCTGCAGTCTGCACCCATGAGTGCCTGGGAAGGCCCCCCTTTCCCCTGCAGGCTCGGGAGTGTCTTCTCCCGCCACCTGGCCTCTCCCTCAGCCTGGTGCCCTATCCAGAGTGGGGGTGGGGCTGAGCCAAGTCACTGCCACAGCCTGGCTGGGTGTGCACAGACGTGGTGCAGGGCTGACATACCAACACCATGCTGCCTTGGCCCCCTCCAGGCTTTAGGCATGGACGAGAGTGGGAGGAACCCAAGGGCGGTGTAAGGGTAGCTACCTGCTGGCCTGCAGGTTCCCCTTGGTGTGAGCAGCCTGGGCACCATGGACAGTGGCAGAAGGCAGACAGCCTTCTGGGCAAAGGGGGTGGGTCCCTGGTGAGGCCCCACCTTCACGCCAGAGAGGGCCTGAAGGCTGGACGCTGGGGTGCCAGTTCCACAGACCGGAGTGGGAACTTGTGGTACTTTTCCTGGCCAGCCCATGGCTGCCCATGGACAAATCTGTGCACTTCCTTCCCTCTGAGTCCCATAAAACCCTGGAGTCAGCTAGACTCAGAGGAAGGAAAGCTGAGGAGACTATGGGACAACCAGCTGTAGAGAGCAACTACCCTCCCTGCTGAGAGCTGGACACTTGTCAGGGCGACCTGCCTAGCAGAGAGGAGCTACCCTCTCTGCTGGGAGCTGAACACTTGTTGGGATGCCCTGGCTGCAGAGAGGAGCTGCCCACTGCGGTTCTCCTCTGAGTTGTCCTACTGTTCAATTAAGCTCTTCTTCATCTTGCTCACCCTCTACTTGTCTGCATACCTCATTTTTTCTGGTAGCAGGACAAGAACTGGGACCTGCTGACTGGCAAGGCTAAAAGAGCTATAATACAAACAGGGCTGAAACATGCCCCTTGTTCTCCATGTTACAGGCAAAGAGGAGAGAAGAACTGTGTCTTTTTAAGGATAATGAAAAAGGTATAAAAAGTTCTCTTTAGGAGCTCTCAGAGCCAGGGCTGTGATGCCCTCTTTGAGGCCCTGCAGTTCCTGGCATCTCCAAGATTCTAAGCACCACTGTATTCCCTGCTGCCAGCCTGCTGCCAGCCAGGGAAGCTGGTTACAGTGTGCCTGGTCTAGCCACAGCCTTGCAGAGAGCTGGCGCCTGTGATGGTACATGGAGCTGCCCAACCCGCAGCAGTAGCTGGTGCATCTGACTATGCGCAGTGACTGGACCCCATGCTGGCTCATATACCCCTTGCCACTCCACGCCTGGCTTGCCCTTGGCAGGTGTGGGATCCAGGTCAGTAGCATGAACCTAGCACAGCCTGCTACGCTGAGTGGGTGGAATGAGCCCAGTAGGCCTGAGCAAAAGTCAGGCAAAGGTGCCACTGGCCACACAGGTTTCTGGCCAGAAAAGCGACGCCCCAGGGATCCTGTAACAATGTGAGGGAGTCACCAGGGGAACACTTACTTCCCTCAATTGTGTTGTTGAAATGAGAGGGCAAAAGGAATTCCAAGCCCTAGGATGGGGAAGATTCCAACCATTGGACAGCTACCTAAACATTCTTCTGTTACAGAGTCAGCTCTGATTGTCTTAGATTTTTGAGGAAATTCCTTTTGCCTCATTAAACTGAGGATGGTTTGTATACACGTTATTCCAGATAGACTAAATCCCAAGTCTATGAAGAGAAATCAGCTCTGTTTGCGAAGCAGCTCTGTGGGCAGTGAGGTAGCTCATTACCTCTATGAGAATGTGGTTGTGCAGCATCAACCTCTACAGATATGTGAATGTGATATTCTTGATGATGTTTAGCTCCTTGTTGATCCAATGACCCCTTTTAATAAGCAACGATGGTATTAGGTTGATGCAAAAGTAATTGTGTCTTTTGCCATTGAAAGTAACGGCAAAGCCTGGGCGCGGTGGCTCATGCCTGTAATCCCAGCACTATGGAAACCCGAGACAGGCGGATCATGAGGTCAGGAGATCGAGACCATCCTGGCTAACACGGTGAAACCCCATCTCTACTAAAAATACAAAAAAAATAAAATAAAATAAAATTAGCCAGGCATTGTGGCAGGTGCCTGTAGTCCCAGCTACTCAGGAGTCTGAGGCAAGAGAATGGCATGAATCCAGGAGGCGGAGCTTGCAGTGAGCTGAATGGTGCCACTGCACTCCAGCCTGGCGACTGAGTGAGACTCTGTCTCAAAAAAAAAAAAAAAGTAATGGCGAAAACTGAAATTACTTTTGCACCAACCTAATACCTAAGATGGTGTGATGTTTGTCTTGCATAATTTTGAAAATGACGCTTTTTTGTACCATTGAATTATAACCCTCAAATGTCCTTGACATTTACATGCATTCCTATGGCTCTTAAACAGACTCAGGGTTTAGAAATGTAAAGTATTTCTGCTGCTTCTGATAAAACTTTTCACAAGTCTTCTAAGCAGAAAGTCCTTCCGGTTTGGTGATCCACAGGAGGAATTTGCTTGAATTATTTCCTCCCCTGTTTCTTTTCCTAATAATTTGTAATACAAGTTCTAACATGAAATTAAAATTCTTTTATAATTTCATTATCTAGAAAGTGATTTTGCAGTCTGCTGAGAATCCGATGTTGAAGTACAGCACAGTGTACAAAATAATTCTTGTTTTAATACATTACTATGGCTCTCAAAGGAGCCTCCGCTTGGCTCAGTTCATCATTAGTTTCTATATTACTCAGGTTTCCAAGTCTTTAATACAAAATGAAAATTAAACAATATTCATTTTGCCAGGGCAGTTCATAGAGAAATTGGTTTTAAAAACCTTATATTTTCCAATTAGAAA
This sequence comes from Colobus angolensis palliatus, assembly GCF_000951035.1. Classification (NCBI taxonomy): domain Eukaryota; kingdom Metazoa; phylum Chordata; class Mammalia; order Primates; family Cercopithecidae; genus Colobus; species Colobus angolensis. The sequence continues at coordinate 5,219,669 of NW_012115189.1, forward strand.
GGCTCTTGTTGTAACCATGTCTGGTTTTCCTAGTTGTTTAGAACCTAAACACTAGAAGCCAGAAAACCTTCAGAGAATGGACTCAGAGCCCCCGAGCCCCCATTGCAATACACACCATTACTACTGATGGGCACTAGTTAAAACCTTATGAAACCACTAAGCATATTGCAGGAAACCAAATTCAAACAATATACACCCCCAGTGAGTTCTTTAGGAGATCCAAAGAAACATTTTTAGCTCGTATGTAAATTAAAAAATGAGTATTTTTAACTACTAGTAATTATGCTATTTTGGCTTATTTAGATTAGGCCATTTTTGTATTCAAATATCATAAAGCCACATGGCATGGTGAAAAGGCATGAACTTTGCAGCTTTAAAAATATTGGACTGAATTCTGTTCTGTAGCTTAGAGGAACAAATTAAATTAGCCACTTTAGGCCTCAGTGTACTCATTTGTAAATAAGAGATAATTGTATTGCCTCACAGGGTTGTTACGAGTATGAGATAAAACATAAATGAATACCTAGCATATAAGTTGGCATAGAGCAGGCTCCTATTAAATTTTCCTTTCTTTTCCTTTTACCTATCAAGTATTTAAAAATGGAACTGGGTAGAAAAGCATGAAAGTAGAGCCTCCTGAATTTTGCTGCTGAAAGTCAGGCTCAGATACGTGGATCAGGCTTTATAAAATCTCACCAAGCCCCCAGCATTGATATTTCTGTAGCATTAACAAAAGAGAAAAATGAGATTTTTTTTCTTCCTCTGGCCTATTATTTTTTTATTCTTTTTTTGTTCACTCACTTACAGTGTATTTAAGTGGAAATCACTTCAAGCCCTTGGACCACCCTCCGAAAGCTTTGCTAAATCTCACATTTTTTGGTTTCGCTCCAGATACAGTACTGTGTCCCTACCTTTGAAGTCTTTGAAGTGTCCACACTGTAGGCTGAACCTGTAGTGAAGCCCAAACTGGTGGTTTTGACTGCACAAACCCATGTAAAGCTGGGACAGGTGGATTTGAAGCCTGATATGAGAAGGGGTGGTGTTCGCTTCCCTTTCTTGACCCCCACCTCTCTCCACTCTTAGTCTCTTCAAACACTCCTGCTATAGTCACAGACATATCAAAGACCACTGTACTATGGCTGCAGTGACACTGAGGCTGGAAGTGACTGCTTTACCCGACCATATCTGTTCACTGCCTTAGGGAGTGAACTGAAGCGAGAAGTACATCATCAGGTGTTTTATCGCAGCTGATGACCTCATGTTTCTTTACTTGGGAGAGATTTGAATCAGAAGTACAGGATGGCATAAGACATTTGGAATGTGGACTATATCTTGCAAATTATTATAAAATATTATAAATTATATAATAAATAGAAATGTGATTTATATTTTTATAGTTCTGCAATATATATGCATATCTTTCAATTTTATCTTATATCATTTTTCAGTTATTAAAATAAATATGAATGGTATCATACTATATAATTTTTTTTAGTTCAGAAGTAATAGGTTAGTGAAGTTAAGAGCTAGACTGCATTGGAATACTTCTTTGCCACTAACTAGCTGTATGACCTCAGGTAAATCACTTACTCTTTCTGTGCCTCAGTTTCCTCCTCTATTAATGAGATTATAATAATACCAATCTCTCAGGCTTGCCACTATTGTGACTTGTGCTTAATATTAAATATTAATATGAATACAATTAAATATTACATAAAGTAACTAATACATATAAGTCACTTAGAACAACACAAGGCTTTGTGTTACAAATTCATTGTAAGCACTATGTATTTGCTCTTATTGTTAACATTATGCTTAACTGCTATATCATATATTATTGTCTAAATATGCCGTGATATATTTATCTATTCTCCTATTGATGGGTATTTACTTCTTCCAATGAGAAGTATAAAAAGAAAATGAACATTTTTGTGTGCCGTGCCTGAATATGATATGCAAAAATATCTGAAGATGAACACTCAGAAGAGGAATTCCTGGCTTACAGGGTATGAACACCAACAGATTTACTTGTTACTGCCAAATGGCTCTCCAAACAGTCAGGCTAATTCACGCTCCTAATGTCAGTGCATGAGAATTTCCATTGCTCTACATCCTTGCCAACTGTAACGTTTTTACCAATCTGGTGGGTGTGAAATGGGAATGAATGGCATCTCATTGTTTACATTTTATTATCAATTGGGCTGAGAGCCTTTTTCAAGTGTTTATTGGCCATTTGTGATTCCTCCTCAGTTTCCATCCATCTCTTGCCCACTTTTTTTTATTGAATTTTCTTTTCCTTATTGATTTGAAGGAGTTCTTTAAATATTTTTAGATACTAATTGTCTATTCATTTTATTGATGTAACAGACTGTTCCAAGTCTGTGAGTTGTCTTTTAACTTTGATTATACTATCTTTTTGTGAAAAAATTTAAATCTTATAATTAGTTCAATGCATCAGTTGTTTCCTTTATAGGTTGAGCTTTTTTGCAACTTGTCTAGAAAATTCTGCCCTCCCCCAAGTTGGTAAAGGCATATGTCTACATTTTTAATGAAAATTATAGGAGTTTTGGTTTTTATGCATAGATCTTTAGTTCAGCTGGAATTTGTTATTTATGATGTGAAGTGTGCTTCTATTTTTTCCATATTGATAACCAATTATCTCAACAAAAGTTTTGAGTGCTCTAGTTTAATTTTTTCATAGATTTATAACACCCATTCTGTCATGTATAAGGTAGCCATATATGCAAAGAGTTCTTTCTGGGCTTCCTATTCTGTTTGATTCATCAATGTGTTTATCTTGCATCAATAGCATATTGCAAAATAGCTTTAAAATACATCTTAATATCTGTTATGGTTTTTTTCACTTTGTTTCTTTTAAAAGTAAACTACTTTTGACATTTTGTTCTTTTGTGTCAAATTCCATGAAAAACTCTGTTGGCATTGTAAGCTGAATACACTGGTGATACAGATGAATTTGGAGAAACTGATATCTTTCTATATGCCTTCTAATCTACTAGCATGACTTAGTGCTCTATTTAGATCACATTTTATGTCCTTCACTTATATTTTCCTCATATTTTATATTTTTATCCATAAAACTGTTGAATCTTATTTCTTAGGTGCATTATGAAGAAGCTAAAGATTTTGCTTGCTATTTTAAATGGAAGGTTGTATTTTTTTCATTTATAATTTGTATTTTGTGTATATGGGTATATAGAAGTGCTCTATTCTTTTAAAGCCCTAATCATTAGTTTGTAAGTCTCCTTCAATTTTCTGCATAGGTAAGCAGTTTTATTTTATTTTATTTATTTATTTATTTATTTATTTATTTTTATTTTTTATTTTTAT